>NC_082389.1:638472-705972 GCF_031168955.1 Gadus macrocephalus
AGCTTTTAAATGAAATGTTTTCCATCATGGCCCTCCCCATTCAACTTTATTTTATCTTTCAGAACCGGAACCAATAAAACACTTCATTCAGCACTCCAAGGAGAATGCTAACTACTGTGTCGCTCTTCAAAGCTGTACTTAATTATACCACAGAGCAAGAGAGACATGACTGCAGCTCCTTGTAATTGGCAAGAAGCCGGTCGCTTGTTAAACTTGGCTATCACCAAACTTTCACTTTTCACATCAAGCACATAGCTATCAAATGAAGGGTTATCTTCCAGGTAGCCATTCATGTTTACGCTGTAGACGACAAGCTATAAGTCTTGTTCTATCATGAAATTCCTGTAATCCTCTCATTTAAATAAATAGCATCGAAAATACCTTCTTGCTCAAATGATGAAATGTTTTTTTATTGATACTTTACATTTAACTTAAACATCAGAATATTTTTTTAAGATTGGTTCACAAAATTATCATTTATTTATTACGTTACGGTAAAGGAATTCCTCACAAGGACTTTCAACGATTGATTATAAACCTAACCCCTTACTATTTCATCTTCCATCTTGTAAAGCCTAACCCGGTGCAACTGTCTGTCTGTCTGTCTGTCTGTCTGTCTGTCTGTCTGTCTGCCTGCCTGCCTGCCTGCCTGCCTGCCTGCCTGCCTGTCTGTCTGTCTGTCTGTCTGTCTGTCTGTCTGTCTGTCTGCCTGCCTGCCTCTCCCCTCCAGCCTGTCTGTGGCGCCCGAGGGGGTATGATTGGATAACCACCGGGGGGCCTCTCTGATGTGGCCCAGCCCCGGGCCTGGGCGGGCCTGGGCGGGGCTGGGGGGCCTGGGCGGGGCTGGGCGGGGCTGGGGGGTGACAGGCCGTGGGTCAGGTGGTAGCAGGGCTTGGCTGCCATTGCAGCTCTTTAATTACACCAGCACACATCTGCTTGTTAAGAAGGAATCTGACATGAGGCCGTGGTTCGTCTCGAGACGGGAGGGGTTGAGGGAGGGGAGTGGACCTCGCACAACCGTGGGGTCAATTAAGCTCAGAGGGCCGGCAATTTAACACTTATCTGTTGTTCTATCTTAAGGTATAGACTGAGTGGAAAGTGGAAGTGAAAGTCGCTGGGAAAATGGATGTGAAAAACATTTGAGCATATAACTCCCGGATGTTGAGGTCTACTGAACTTGTTATCAGCAAATGTAATCCCCTTAACCTCTTCTGATGGGAAATGCAGTAATCTAAGCAAACCTTTTCTGAACGACTCTCTGACTCAAACCCAAAGTTATTATCTTAGTTAATAAATTCGGCATCAAATCAAGTGTTTTCTATTAATGATCATTGTACCAATATAAATGTTGTTTCTTTTAAAAAAAAAATCGAATGAAAACATCCCAAAATCCTAAACAGCAAGAGCCAATCAGAAAGTAGGGGGTTTGATTGCATTGCTTGCTCATAGTGTATTTTCAATGAATGCACACTAAAGGCACTTCTTAATACTGAACCCTCCCTCCGCCTGGGTCCGTGGGGCTCTTCCTCCAGTGACGGGGCGATGGAGATGCTCACCTTTGCTCCAGCAGATCCAGCCAAGCCATCCTTTCCTTGTGGGCCGGGTTCTCCCTGGACACATCCAGACAGAGAGAGATATAGAGCTGCATGGTTTCATATGCTTCACGTATTGTACACATGCAGCATAGAAGGGGACACACATTGAGGCTCCGCCGGTTCAATAGACTAAACAACAGATGATATTACAGATTCATGTAATTAATGGGTTTTGGGATAGTTTTGATGCCGGTTGAGAATGCCTATCTCGTCATCAGCAATTTGTACAAATGAACGACCATCGTGAGAACACTGATTGCCTGGAGGTTTTTGAACATCAAGCAGCGGCCATATTTGGAAATCCATGACTGGCCAGGCGAGGCCAAACAGAAGCCAAGCGTGAATATCAGGGTGGTCCCACCAGTCTAATGTTTGCCTCCACACATTACCCTAAGGCCTTCTCTTTCTAGCTCTATTTGAATGACAATTTATATTGAATACTATAGCGATATGATGCAGAACTGCATCAGCTAGAGAAGAGGAGGTCAAAAGAGCCTGAATAAACATTCAAAATATCTTCATATAGATATGTAGCTCTGATACCTGTGGCCCAGGTGGTCCGACTGGACCCTGAGATCCTGAAGCCAACGCCTACGATGAGCAAACGACAAGGAGAAAGCAAAAGAACACACAAAGGTATTGAAGACGGTTGCATCAATGTGACATAATAGTAAAATGAGCAATGTACAGAATACATTCGTTATGATGTACCAGTAATATATTGCTTTTTCCCAGTTTTTTAAGTTGGGAATGATGGATGAAAATGTGCATTGATTTAAGCATCAGCTCCAAATGGCTGTAACAGGTGAAGGGGATATCCCTGTAAAACCACAGCATCAGCTACGGTGTCTGCTCTCACAAGGCCCCACACTGAACAGGATGTTTGGCCAATGGCATTCCTCATTTTCTGTCCTTCCTCCTGGCCAACCTGACCAGAAGGTGGCTGTTGGCGGTGAATACCTTCGTTCCTGTCCCTTGCTGCTCCAAAGTGTTCAGTATCTCAAACCCAGGTCCCTGTAAGACACAACAGCATCACACGTTGGCCTGGGGACTCCTGAGATATGATACGATATGTAGTGTTTACCTGGGGTCTGTTAGTGGCTATAGTGACTAGTGAGGCTATAGTGACTAGTGATGTTATAGTGACTAGTGAGGTTATAGTGACTAGTGAGGCTATAGTGACTAGTGAGGTTATAGTGACTAGTGAGGTTATAGTGACTAGTGAGGTTATAGTGACTAGTGAGGTTATAGTGACTAGTGAGGTTATAGTGACTAGTGAGGTTATAGTGACTAGTGAGGTTATAGTGACTAGTGAGGTTATAGTGACTAGTGAGGTTATAGTGACTAGTGAGGCTATAGTGACTAGTGGAGCTATAGTGACTAGTGAGGTTATAGTGACTAGTGAGGTTATAGTGACTAGTGAGGTTATAGTGACTAGTGAGGTTATAGTGACTAGTGAGGTTATAGTGACTAGTGAGGTTATAGTGACTAGTGAGGCTATAGTGACTAGTGAGGTTATAGTGACTAGTGAGGCTATAGTGACTAGTGAGGCTATAGTGACTAGTGAGGTTATAGTGACTAGTGAGGTTATAGTGACTAGTGGAGCTATAGTGACTAGTGAGGTTATAGTGACTAGTGAGGTTATAGTGACTAGTGAGGTTATAGTGACTAGTGAGGTTATAGTGACTAGTGAGGTTATAGTGACTAGTGAGGTTATAGTGACTAGTGAGGTTATAGTGACTAGTGAGGTTATAGTGACTAGTGAGGTTATAGTGACTAGTGAGGTTATAGTGACTAGTGAGGCTATAGTGACTAGTGGAGCTATAGTGACTAGTGAGGTTATAGTGACTAGTGAGGTTATAGTGACTAGTGAGGTTATAGTGACTAGTGAGGTTATAGTGACTAGTGAGGTTATAGTGACTAGTGAGGTTATAGTGACTAGTGAGGTTATAGTGACTAGTGAGGTTATAGTGACTAGTGAGGCTATAGTGACTAGTGAGGTTATAGTGACTAGTGAGGTTATAGTGACTAGTGAGGTTATAGTGACTAGTGAGGTTATAGTGACTAGTGAGGTTATAGTGACTAGTGAGGTTATAGTGACTAGTGAGGTTATAGTGACTAGTGAGGTTATAGTGACTAGTGGAGCTATAGTGACTAGTGAGGTTATAGTGACTAGTGAGGCTATAGTGACTAGTGAGGTTATAGTGACTAGTGAGGTTATAGTGACTAGTGAGGCTATAGTGACTAGTGAGGTTATAGTGACTAGTGAGGTTATAGTGACTAGTGAGGCTATAGTGACTAGTGAGGTTATAGTGACTAGTGGGGTTATAGTGACTAGTGAGGTTATAGTGACTAGTGGGGCTATAGTGACTAGTGAGGTTATAGTGACTAGTGAGGTTATAGTGACTAGTGAGGTTATAGTGACTAGTGAGGTTATAGTGACTAGTGATGTTATAGTGACTAGTGAGGTTATAGTGACTAGTGAGGTTATAGTGACTAGTGGAGCTATAGTGACTAGTGAGGTTATAGTGACTAGTGAGGTTATAGTGACTAGTGAGGTTATAGTGACTAGTGAGGTTATAGTGACTAGTGAGGTTATAGTGACTAGTGAGGTTATAGTGACTAGTGAGGTTATAGTGACTAGTGAGGTTATAGTGACTAGTGGAGCTATAGTGACTAGTGAGGTTATAGTGACTAGTGAGGCTATAGTGACTAGTGAGGTTATAGTGACTAGTGAGGTTATAGTGACTAGTGAGGTTATAGTGACTAGTGAGGTTATAGTGACTAGTGAGGTTATAGTGACTAGTGAGGTTATAGTGACTAGTGGAGCTATAGTGACTAGTGAGGTTATAGTGACTAGTGAGGTTATAGTGACTAGTGAGGTTATAGTGACTAGTGAGGTTATAGTGACTAGTGAGGTTATAGTGACTAGTGAGGTTATAGTGACTAGTGAGGCTATAGTGACTAGTGAGGTTATAGTGACTAGTGAGGTTATAGTGACTAGTGAGGTTATAGTGTCTTGTAACGAGAACAAGCAGAAGGGGAGAGGGTGTGTTGGGATGGGGGGTGGGGGGGGGTTCAGGTACTCACTACAGGGCCAGGTGGTCCTGGGGGGCCGGGGGTACCCGGAGACCCCATCTCCCCCTACGGACAGAATGACTCTCATGAGTCACGTTAGCTTGTAGCACAAGCCAGACACATCCACTCAAAGCATCGATAACATGATCACATCTACTGTCCTGCTCTAATGTTATACATTATGATATTATCACATAGTTTTATATTTATAGAACTGATGTTACTTACTTTGGTCCCGTTGAGTCCAGACTCCCCTCTGAGTCCGGGCTCTCCCCATTCTCCCTGTAGAACGCATCACACTTTAAAATAGATCATGGATATGTAAACAATACGTGAAAACTATGTCCAGCCCAAACGTGATCTGTATTGTAGTTTTTATACTTGGTCCTTTGTTGTTATTTAGAAAGACCTAAAGCATGACACTATTCAGAAACCGGTTGACCTTTTTACCTGAAGTGAATTCTAAAATGTTAATATATCTCCTAACTCACTTTCAGGCCAGTCTTTCCAGGATCTCCGGCCAATCCTGGCAGCCCTGGCTTACCCTGTGTGTGGGGTTATGACATTATTAAGCACAGGACTTAAATAAAATGGCTTATTTCAGCGTTTAAGAAAAACATAATTCAAGATTGACCGACATCCAGGTTAGAAGGAAATATATGCAATTGTATATTAATGCGCGTGTACACACACACACACACACACACACACACACACACACACACACACACACACACACACACACACACACACACACACACACACACACACACACACACACACACACACACACAGGTTAAGTGAAAGAAGGACTCACAGGCTTCCCGTCAGGTCCCGGGGGGCCCTCTCTCCCCTTCTCCCCTCTGAAGCCCTGGGCCAGACACAACACAACCTACGTCAGCGGCAACACTCGATTCAGGCTGTATCCAACCTTTAGGGTTAGGGTTAGGGTTAGTGTTTCATCATATATGATGAAACACAATTCTAGACATGGGTCTTCCAGATGTATTATACAATCCCATACAATCTCATAAAATGCAAAAGGCATTTCAGATTTCAGATTCAGATTCTTCAAAATATGGCCTATAATAATGGCCCATCTAGTGACTATTAGTATTGTGTTGGTTAATAATAGTATAGTAGTGTTTATACTCATAGAAACATATGGCAGGGTTGAGTTACCATTGGTCCCGGTAATCCGGTCGATCCCCGCTTTCCCATTGGACAGTTACAGCTCTGGCTGGCTGCAGGCTCACGGTTGAGTGGACACTGAGGACCAATGGGTAGGTTGGGAAAAGCTCACGTTTTAGTTAAAAAAAGTAGGGCTGAATTTCATAAGCACAGACTTTGTTATTACCGAAAGACATGATTATACTAACACAATAACAATAAGTTAAAAGCAATGTTTAAAAATCAGTATAATCTTACCCTGTCATCCTCCTGAAAAAAAACAAAAAAACAATGAGGATCATTTGTTTGCATTATGCTTTACATGTAGAATGAAAAATGCCCTAAAGAACAGAGCCTTCTGACGAATGAATGACTTGATCATACAACCAACAGCCAGCACCAACAATTCAGCTGGAAGTGATCATGTAAAGAAATTGACTGTTTAAGATATGGGTAAACAAAACACACAAACTACATCCTTCAGATTTATAAAACCACATAACCACATGCACACAAGCACGCACGCACACACACAGGCACACACACACATACACACACACACATACACACACACACACACACACACACAACCACACACCCACACTTACCACAGAGAAGATTTCACACGCTGTCTCCATGTCATTTTGTTCCGGGTCACAGTACAGCCTCATCTTCTGCAGCTCCAACTGTGTGTGAACAAACACTTAGCTAGCATTGTACATCAAAGCAGATTAAAATACTTTTATGTGACAAAGTTTCAGTTCAGTCATGAAAATCAGTGCCAAAGGACTTTCAGAACGAGCGTCACAAACTTTTGTGATGTACATGTACTCGCATGTACATCACATGCGAGTACATGTGATGTACTCGCATGATTCTTTTTGGGTCTTCGTGGTTGAATGCACTTGTTGCAGTTGACTAGTTGACGTGGTCTGGTGGTCTGACTCCTATGTCGATGTTCTCTACAGTATAGGGTCTGACTCATACGGTCTCCTTAGTCTATGGTGTCTACAGATAATCGTCTGACTCTTATGGTCTCTATAGTCGTTGTTCTGAATGAGCTTCTTTTACATCCAAATAACTTGAGGCCTGGCTGAGTTCTGCTCTCTCGTTCTTCTTCGTCGTCCCTTTTATCTTCTTCGTTGCACCTATTATCTCTTCTAAATACAACCATCCCTGTCTACAAGATCCAAACTGTTAATCCCTAACAATCAGCGCTGCACTCTGGAATGAGCTGCAAAAAGCCTTGAGACTGACTACCATGCATCAATTCCTCTTTAGGTTGGAGTCTATGCGCATGGGATAATTTTCACAGACACATCCTCCTTGAACAATAATGTCTGTATTGTATTTAAAATCCCTCTGTCCAGTGTACCTTATTAATATTGGCTATTTTTGTAAGAAGGAATCTGTTCTCCATTGACATGCCAGGTTGAAGATTGGTTAGATAAATGAATAAAATCTAAACTAAAGTATAGAAACGCACTAAGGATATTCAAAAGGCTACAGTACTTTTTGCTTCCAAATGCTTCTTTGTTATCCTATATCCCCGTCTTATTACAAAGTAGTCAATTGTAAACAAACATTTAAGCACAACCGTGGGGACAGCACCCTCTCTGGTGAAAGATACGCTATTGCAACTACTATTACCAATTTAAACAAATTTAATTGAATTTTTGGCTCGAGTACATTGGATGGAACATTGCGGCCATGGTGAAAACTAGGTCAGCTTAATTGCGTCTGCAGTAGTACCGAAAGCTAAAAAGAGGTAGGTACACGATGCAATGCTGACACATTCTCAACATGATGACGAAAAAACACACACCCCTCACTAGATAGAACAAGTCTGGGAAATACAGATTGAGCTGTGAATGTGGGTCGCTCACCACGACACGAAACAGCTGTGAGCAGCTTGGTCTTGACTGGCAGTGCGAGTACGCGCCCATGTTTCTCCGACATTACGGTGGCACGCCAGGTTGTAATTACAGCTTGGGACACACAGTGGCCCAGTGTGCCGCTGCTGCTGCTACTGCAGCGGGGCTCGGTGTTTTGAACGAGGCTGTATTTCCGTACCCACGTGCCGCCTACCTTTTAAGTACTACTACTGTCTTTCAAACATGGGATGCGTTGTAGTTATTTTAAAAACCCCGCAGGCCTGTAGTTCATAATTGGAGTTAAGAGGCATGCAGCTCCAAATAAGTTTGCGGGTGAATATATATATGGCACTACAATATATATATATAGGACCAAAAAAACACTTATCTACAAATAAAGGATAAACAAACACACAAAATGCGCAAATGAATAAATTGATACAAAAATAATATGTAAATTATTAAATACACATCTGTATATAACATCATTTGTGTATATTTATATATTCATTTATCTGTATGTTTAATCATGCATTTATGTATTTAATTATTTCATCTATTTATAAATGTCTGTCCTTATTTATTTGAGAAAAATTCAATGAGAAAAAACCGCACGAAGCTCACCGGCACAGTGGCCTCCATCTTGACCTTCTTGGCGACCTGAATCTTCCCGTCGATGTAGATGGGAGTGACGGCGCCCAAGAGCTGTTCTTCGACCTTCACCCCGTCGAGGTAGGAGATGACGCGTCCGGACCGAACCAACACCTTCAGCTGATGCCAATCAGTGTCAAACAACCTCTGGGGGAAAACCACCACAGCATTGTGGTGAGAATAGTTGGGATATATTGTTTCTAGATGGGTTTTTCTTGTCACCTTTTTTCAAGGAAGACATCCTGAAATGTGTATTGAAAGGATGCTGGACCACTCATGAATAGATTTCAAAGTAGATATGATATATCTCCCAGAAATCCATCTGGGAGAGGGAAACCTGATGTGTAATTATGCAGGCAGCTTTCTCATTCTGGGGCTACAGGGCTGCTGTACAGGAGTCCCCTTGATTCGTTTTCAATAAGCGGTCAGTTATGTTGCATCAATGAATCAATGATCCTGCTGAATCAATGGGTGGCTGAGATACCATATCAACCAATACGAAGTTATGCATGCAATAGCCTCGGTTTAACTGAGAGAGGGATTCATCTTATGCAAACCAATGCTCAAGTGGTTTTGGGGTTTGGTTCTAATTAGATAAAACAGGACGGGGTATCTGAAAGTGGCCGCAGAAGGTACGATTTAAAAAGAAAACATATCTGTTACATTTTTCTACAAGACCTTTGTTAACGTGGACACACTGACACACTGACTTGTGAGAGAGTTTCCTTGACCAGCGTAGCAGCAGTGCAGAGATAAACCATTATCGAGTGTCACAGTGAGGCCCACCAATCAGAGAGCAGGAGCACTGCCCCTGGCTGTCAATCCTCTTTGTGCACGCGATTCAAGGCTAGCATAGTGTTAGCATCAGAGCTACCTGTATGCCTTTGTTGTTGAAGACGATGCTCTGCTCCTTTCTGCTGAGGCTGGTGGTGGTGAAGATCACAGATCTGGAGACGCCGTTGAGCGTCACGGCCGTCTGGACCCGCCCGTCTCCGGACACGACGCGCAGCAGGTCCAGCTTCATCTTGTGGGACGGGCTCCTCAGACGCAGCGTGGCAACGAACACGTAGGCCCGGGGTAGGCCCTCGGGGAGTACGGACCTGGACACACACACACACACGCACACACACACACGCACACACACACATGTACGCGCGCACACACACACACACACACGTACGTATACGCGTACACACATACACGCACACACACACACACACGCACGCACGTACACACACACACGTACGTACGCACACACACGCACGTACACGCGTACACACACGCACACATGCACGCACACGCACATGAACGTTATGACACATCCTCCACCACATTATCGATACGGTGCCACGGTGTGTAACGTCGGGCCACGCCCAGTTACTAGGCGGCAGACTTTCAGAATGTAAACAGTGTTCTGATGTGAACCAGTAGAGCCCGGCTGACTGGCTGGCGTCAGTGGGAGGGTTACTGGGAAGGTCGATTGTCAGATTCTTTCATCCAACGGTCAATAACTTATATTTGTAGAATGCATCAGTTCTAAGATGTATATTATTGAGATCACTATCAATCAGCATTGGCAATAGATATGTCCAGGGCATTTTAAGCCATGAGCAAGATTGCACAATGCTATTTTAAAGCATCTTTTGACACTTAGAATCTGGTGTTTACAGGTTAATTGTGACTTATTTCCTATCTTAGCCCCACCTTGTCATATCAGTGAAGTCCAGTTTGGTGCTGAGCAGATAGGCAGGTTGAAACATGATGGATCCCTGCACCTGTAGGGGTCAGGGTTAGGGTCAGGACCTCATGATGACCTTTACCTGGTGGGATACAGTTAACAGAGAGTCCTACTCCACCTTCTTGGCCTTCAGGTCAATCTTCATCCTAGAGAGAAGATCGAAGCCTCTGAACGGGGCCGAGGAATCGGTCGTCTCTACGGGGCACACCGATTCTGAAGTGGGGGGGAGAAGCCCTTGGTTAGTGGGGGCAGCTGAAGGGAATGTGAAGTCAAAGCATCCTTCATTAAAAGCTGCTGTAGGGTCTTCACTTAGGAGCTATTGCTGGAGTCTAATGTTTTAGAAATGCCATATTGATCTATCAGCTTTAAGTGAGTGAAATTCTCGGTGAGAATGTCTGTTCAGGTTGACTGCAGCTAACTATGTACGAGACCGCTCCCATTCCATCGCTTCTGGCTCATTTCTGACCAATCGGAGCATCTCTATCCTGATTGGTCGGTATGGAACCATTTACTGTTGAATGCACTTGTCGAAGCTTTACTCAAAATGACGTCTGTATAAGTAAGTAAGTCTATACTTTATTCATCCCCTTGGGGAAATTCAGGAATACCTCAGGATATCTGACCCTAACTTACTCACCTTCACACAGTTTTTGTTCCAGTTTATCTCTGATGTTGGCGATGGCTGCATAGTTCTCCGCATACAGGACATAGGTAGATGCCGGCTTATTAGCGATGGACTCCAGCTCAGAGCTGTCAATCTCACTACCGACTCCCACAGCAAACAGGATAATGTTCTGAGCCTGGAGGGGAGGATGACGTAGAGAGAGGGAGACGAGAGGACCGGTCTGTTGAAGGGTACCCCAGGGGTTCACAGCCTGCTAACCCACGCTAGGGACCCGCCATGATTACAATTTAGGTTTCTTAGAGGTCAAATCCAACAAAAATAACTGATGACGGAAACCACTGGGGAATACCAAAGTGTAGTCGCAGGTTACTCTGCAGACCATTACAAACACCACGGACGCTTCTCTTAATAGAGCCGACATAGCCACATCTGTTGGAAGACCCCTGACCTTTGCCTCCAGAGCGGCGTCCACGACGTCGTCCTGACTCCGCCCATCTGTCAACACCACAGCGATGCGGTTCCTGGCTGTCCGCGTTCGATTGGACGAGGCAAACACATGCTGGGTCGCGAACTTTATGGCCCGCCCAGTCTAGAGACAAATCAGGTCCTTCGTTATCCTCATGCTAATGTTAGAGTAAAGGTTGATCTAGCGCTAAATCTCGAGATGATGCGTACGATTTAAAGAGCATCTCTACGACACCTTTGTACTTCCTCCCAGGTAGCCAATGTCCTCGATCGCAGCCACCAGCTCCTGATTGGACAGGTGCTTGCCCAATGGGATTTCAAGGCGTGGCGTGTCACTGTACTGCACCAGTCCCACCTGAGCACACAATAGGAAGAACACACGGTGAATACGAGACCACAACGGACTGGAGTGGAAGGATCAGGTGACGGTGGTCGTGGCGATGGTGTGGTCGAACCTGTGTGTGGTGGGAGCTGATGTCGAAGCTGTTGGTGATGTTGACGAGCCACCGCTTGGCGAGCTGGAAGTCTCCCAGTCCCAGACTGGAGGAGCCGTCCACGATGTACACCAGGTCGTTGGCGGTCGTACTGCAGCCTGAGACGGAGCAGGGAGTGTGCGTGTGCGTGTGCGTGCGTGCGTGTGTGTGTGTGTGAGAGAGTTAGAGAATTGGCACACAAAGAGAAAGGGCATGAATGAAAGACAGGTTGACGATTTGCTCATCCTAAAGAAATGTTGTATACTGTTACATGTTATATAATTAACACATAAATGCACATTACAACCATGTATGAGATAAACACAATGATAATCCAGTGCAAGTGCAAAACATGTGATAATAAGACTCATATTACATGTAAGCAATGTGATATATAAAGAAGAAGAATAATTGACCCAATGTCCGCCATCATGTTATGTGTTTTCACATGAACACATAATGGCCATAATACATTGTGTGAAGAGAGATTTTTGCAATACTTATGTTCACTTCTCATGATGGGAAATTATGACATTGCTCAAAGTAAAACCGCAGCTACAAAATACAGAAGTGTCAGAAACTCTGTGTTGTCTGAGTAAGTGATTCAAGGTGTTATTCAGAAAGATGCAGAAATATGTGTGCAAGATACATTTGAAATATCTGCAAAGATATGCAAAGGAATTGTTCATTTTTATGGCTGACTCAATTACACATCCTAAAATATCCAGAATCCAATTATCCAGAAGGGGAGAGTATCTAACTAGCGAGTTAGGATTATATAAACTATTAACATTATTATTTAATTATATTAATACTGAATGCTAATTTAAACAAATTGAAAACATATTGACCTGCTGCCCATCTTGGTCACCCCTCTGGCGATTTATAAATTCAAGGGACCAACCTGGGGAACTTAATTATAAATAAGGTGTGTGTACCATCCACACATTCTCAAACAATGACTTTATTCCCTCATAGTTAAACGTATCAAACCCAAAACTATTTAAATCCAGACATTCTTGGGGCACATAGACAAACCAACAGCAACCCGATCCCACACTCAGTCGACCGTTTCACACCTACAGGTTTGCACGGGCCGACATTACGGACCAATATTATGTCACGCAGCTTCTGTCGTGGTGACCCTTTACGATCACTAGGACGGATCAAGGGACCTTCATATCCTCAGATCCTCCATGAAGAGACAGGTTAGACGAAGAGATCAGCAGATGGGTAATCTTACCAGCTCGGGTGTCCACGTGTAGCTGGGCACTCAGAAGAGGCACCAGGGTCCATGCTAGGAAGCAGCTCAGTAGCATCCACATTTTCATGTTTGGCTCTGGCAACCTCTGTTTTTCCTCTCAGTTTCCTTTTTCTAAATCTCCTAAAAGTGTGTCTAGAATGTGTCCCTCAAAGCCACATGTTCTGAAAACGTCCCTCTAAGTAACAGAAAGTGGTGTTTTCGAACAACACAAAGGCTAACTTTGCCACCCAAAATAGACCCTAGGGGAGAAGGCTTTTTTTTCTTTACTGTCCGAGAACCTTAATCATAACTGCATTTACTGACCACTCTCTCGCAAAACCTTCGCCTCCGTCCAGTCCACTGTGACAACCGAACGCCCGGAACTATTCTCCTCCAGATGTCATGCAGCGAGGTTCATGTCCCTCTAAAACGTGTTCCTTCAAAATAACACAGCACCTCACCTCTACTCTGTCGTGTTAGCTATTGGTGATATTACTCATCAATGGTCTTCCCTAGAAACAATCAAAGCCAGTTGAAACTATTCCGTTGATTTGGTGATAAGCGTAATCTAGCCGGGTGTTGTGGCCGCAGGCTGGTGAGCAGAGCCGAGCTACGGGGCAGTTCACAGGAGTTCAGAAGCACTAATGTTAGCGTTAGGCAGGCCTTTTATAGCACTGAGAGGGAGGGGTGGGCAGATGAAGGGAGGCAAAGAGAGGAGAGAGAGAGAGGGATGGAGAGAGGGCGAGAGCGAGAGGGAGAGTCAGGGAGATGGGGAAGACACAATAACTTTTAATTTGAATGATTGAAGGGAGATGTGGGGGGGAATTGCAGGGTGTCAAGAATTGAATAATGATGATTGGGGGGGGGGGCAGTTAATCAATTATCAGGGGAAAGTAAAGATAGGAAGGGAGGGAAGAGGGAGGGAACGAAAAGAAGAACACAACGAAGGGAGCCAAAAAAAGACAGACAGACAGACAGACAGACAGACAGACAGACAGACAGACAGAGAAAGAGAGAGCGAGAGAGAAAGGGAGAGAGACAGAGCAGCAGAGAGAGGGAGACAGACCAGCAGAGAGAGGGAGACAGACAGAGCAGCAAAGAGAGAGGGAGAGAGAGAGAGAGAAAGAGAGAGAGAGAGAGAGAGAGAGAGAGAGAGAGAGAGAGAGAGAGACAGACAGACAGACAGACAGACAGACAGACAGACAGAGCAGCAGAGAGAGAGAGAGAGAGAGAGAGAGAGAGAGAGAGAGAGAGAGAGAGAAAGGGAGAGAGACAGAGCAGCAGAGAGAGGGAGAGAGACCAGCAGAGAGAGAAAGGGAGAGAGACAGAGCAGCAGAGAGAGGGAGACAGACCAGCAGAGAGAGGGAGACAGACAGAGCAGCAAAGAGAGAGAGAGAGAGAGAGAGAGAGAGAGAGAGAGAGAGAGAGAGAGAGAGAGAGAGAGAGAGAGAGAGAGAGAGAGAGAGAGAGAGAGAGAGAGACAGACAGAGCAGCAGAGAGAGAGACAGAGACAGAGCAGCAGAGAGAGAGAGAGAGAGAGAGAGAGAGAGGGGGATAGGGAGAGAGAGAGAGAGAGAGAGAGAGGGGGATAGGGGGATAGGGAGAGAGAGAGGGAGAGAGAGAGAGAGAGACAGAGAGAGAGACAGAGCAGCAGAGAGAGAGAGAGAGAGAGAGAGAGAGAGAGAGGGAGGGTTTTGGTGGAGCATGATTACAGGGCACCGTGGTTAGAATGGTTCCACCCCGCTCTGAAGCCAGGCCCTGGCACCTGTGTGTGCATAGATGTGTGTGTGGGTGTGTGAGTGTGTGTTCAGCTGCCTGTGTGTGTGTGTGTGTGTGTGTGTGTGTGTGTGTGTGTGTGTGTGTGTGTGTGTGTGTGTGTGTGTGTGCGTGCGTGTTTGCGTGCCTGCATGTGTGTGTGTGTGAGTGCGTGCATGCATGCGTGCGTGTGTGTGTTCAGCATGACATTCTTGGTTAAAGTTTGGCTCTGAGGACAAGGGACTGAATAAGAAGTGTTCCCAAACCAAAACACAACACCTCCATCATTTCAATGGTTTATACTGCATAATGTTTGGGTGGGTATACAATAGGTTCAATACACTTACATCTGTGTCAATAATGTGTTTAATAAAATAACATTCACATTTATACGTGACACGACAATCTGATGTTGCTTAAACTACTGCACTTTGAGGGTTGTTTGAATGGAAAGCGATTAAAAGGCTTTCGAATTCATTAAGGCTACACTGTAAGACTTTGATGTACATTTACAGTAATCTACTCTATTTAGGTTTTACAGTAAAATGCTGTGGAAAAAACATGCATTGTGGGAGTCTCAATGATCGTTCGACCATTTCATCGATCGATGTGTACATTTACAGCCATATACTGCAAATAGCAGAGTCCTGGGAAAAAAATGGTGCCTATTTTATTAAACTCATATGGCGAGATAAGGTTTAGCTAATATTTAATATATAATTAGGTGAGTGCTGCAAGCAGCCCTCAACTATTGTAATTCTTAGGCTTTATTCTTTCTTTCTTTCTTTCTTTCTTTCTTTCTTTCTTTCTTTCTTTCTTTCTTTCTTTCTTTCTTTCTTTCTTTCTTTCTTTCTTTCTTTCTTTCTTTCTTTCTTTCTTATTGTCTACACATTTTGGGACCCAACCACCCCCAAAATGTTTCACCTAGAGACAAAAAATTTCATATTTGCTTTTAAAAATATTCTAGGGGTTAACCCTAACCCTAACCCTAACCCTAACCCTAACCCTTTTAAAATATTGTGGCGACCGTGGGCGTGGACGCCGGTTCAGAAAGCTGCAAAGGATCCTGGGAGGGGTCGGACTATTACTCGTCTGACTCTGACCTTCTGGCGTCTTCCTGGGCCCTTTGTGGGGGGGACCTTAGGGGGGTTGGGTCCTTCGGGGGGTCGGATAGGGCCTGTTGGTCGGTGGTTCTTCTGGATGTTTAATTAAAAGGCAGCTCTTCTAAACACTCAAGTTTTTCTTGAGAAAACACACATTCTGTCCCCCCCCCTCCCAGCTGGCTCTTCTAGACCGGACAGTAAAGGCTGGTGGGTTGGGACAGGGAGAAGGACCTGTAGCTGATGACCGCAGGACTACAGGAATCGAACCAGGGTCACGACAAACGGCTTTGGCCTTTGTGGGGGAGAGCCTTACAAGGTGTCCTCCCGAGCCAGCCAGACTGATTCATGCAGTCCAGATTAAAGTCTGACCACTTTGTGAGCAAAGTTTTAACATGAGCATTCAGACAATGTCTCTAGTCTACCTGTCTTTCCTCTATATTCATTCAGACAGGTGTTTATATTATTTCTTTATAATGTCAAGCCTGGCTGGGAGGCATAAGTTCAATGGAGCATTGAGTGTTTTTTGACAACTGCTTATGAACCTTTCATTATCTTTATTCCTGATTGGCCGTTACTTACGTAAATGTTTATTTGTTTACCTGTGGAGTTGTTGACACACCATTCTCTGGATGGATAAAGGATCGACTAGTCTGACGACTAGGGGCTGGAAACACAAGGATAGGGCGCCATCTGCTGGATGGACCCTGGTACTGTGACCTCATGCTGTTCCGGCAAATCAACAAGGACATCGTGGCAATCATAAACAATAAGAACACTAAAGTAATAATGTATGCGCTAGATATCGCAACATATTAATCTGAATAAATTAATCAGCTGAACGTAACATCCCACAAACACACACACACACAAAGGCACAAACACAGAGGCACACACACACACACACACACACACACACACACACACACACACACACACACACACACACACACAGAGGCACACACACACACACACACACACACACACACACACACACAGAGGCACACACACAGAGGCACACACACACACACACACACACACACACACACACACACAGAGGCACACACACAGAGGCACACACACACACACACACACACACACACACACACACACACACACACACACAGAGGCACACACACAGAGGCACACACACACACACACACACACACACACACACACACACACACACACACACAGAGGCACACACACACACACACACACACACACACACACACACACACACACACACACACACACACACACACACATACACACACACACACACACACACACACACACACACACACACACACACACACACACACATACACACTATATACACAATACACAAAGATATAGATACCTAACTCACAAACATAGACAAAAAGATAGAAAGCTCCCATGAAGACGTTTATTTGTTTTGCATAATGGTGACTGACTTCTTGGAAACCACAAAGTCCCTATAGTCATTCACTATCAAGTTATGGTGACTTAACAACCAAAGAAGTCAACTAACGGTCATATAGTGTATCAATAACCAACATAAAGAGAAGGGAGGAGGGATGGAATGTCAAAGAATAAACAGAAAAGCAGGCGTGTTACATTAAGAATAGCTACTTATATATGTATATGTATAGAGATATATCTTGGTTGGTTTGACAATCTGAATATTCTACTTATTAACTGTACAAAATTAAGATATTACAACAATGACAAAAAAAGGAAAAGGAATCCAGTATTGCATGTAGTCCGTGACGGCTCACTGTGTGCATTTTTGTCTCGAAAGCTGGTCACTCTGTAGGTCAGTGAGCACTAAAATCTAACCACTGGAGCAAAACCAAGCAAGCGTACCAGTTAGAAGGGCAGACTGTGGCGAGCTGCCCTTGTGGTTCACCACGTTAGATCCCGGGGCAACAATTCTGTAGCCAATAGCAAGAGCAATTGCATATACCGTGTTTCACCAGAGATGGCGATATTGCTTCTCCTTACGGTTACTCTTTGGGAGAGCCACCAACGCTGTGTTTAATTGCTCCCCAATGGCTTCCACTTCTCCAGATTTCAAAGTCCCCACCCGTAAACCTTACAAAGTGACCAAATTCGGATGTGTGTGTGTGTGCTGTTGTTAACGCCCTGAACTGAACAAAAAGAAAGCAAAGCCATGTTAGCTGAGCACAATTGCACTGATATGGTAAAGCTCATCCCCTATAGATCTCCACAGAGAAGGAATACAACATACCGTCTACCATGAGCAAAGCTGTGTTCACGCAAGATTTAACCTCACGCCGGTTACATGCAGGCACGCACGCACGCACACGCACGCACACACACACACACACACACACAGACACACACACACACACACACACACACACACACACACACACACACACACACACATACACACATTATACCTTTGGATGATGCAGACCATTTAGAATTATTCAGAGCTAGAGCAGGATTTTTACAAAATATATGCTTATTGCTATTATGGCTATTTTATGGTTGTAGTCTACAATATCTATACTATCTAGGTGTCGTTAAACACAGGGGACCGGATCTGTTACAGAACAGATCCAGGGACATGATGTGAAGAGAAAGAGACTAATGTAAAGCTGAATGGAAGAGGTCCGGGAGAAACGTCACACGTTTCAGTTTTACAAAAATCCTGAGGGTTCTTTCAGCGCTTGCATATTCTTAACGTTTTCATTCGAACAGCAGAAAAAAAAACATAATTTAAAAAGAGAACAAAGATATTATTCTTTACAGCTACAGGATCCTGCCAGATTGTACAGTTTTTCCAGCCTTCTCATAAATTATCTATTTATGAAAAGGCACACAATTTATAAAGATATTACAGCTACAGCGTTTATCATCCGTCAATGCAGAGTCCTCATAGAAAATGTGAATATTTATGAGCAACCTGTGAGCGAGGATAGGAGGTAATGACTGTAAAATCCTTGTATCCTTATATGAACTACTTATGGTACTTCATATATAATGGCTCACTTTGCCTTTTCTGAGATCTTCAAATAATGAACGCAACTCATGTGCATGCCACCAGAAATATATACATAATGATCAAACAATGACATACTGACAATCAAACTATTAAAAAAAGAAAAAAAAAGGGAATTTGCTGAATAAATTTCTAGGTAGAGCACTATGAATAGGCCTCGGGTCTTTTGGTTAAAGTGCCAGAACAACACCTCCGCCCACCAGGGGGCAGTCCCACACCGCTTTGGGTTGCAGCAGCACCCTTCAGAGCGTGACCAGGGGCCGCGATCTCGCTACCCAGGCATACAGCGACGCTGAACATGCGACCCACGCAGCAAATACCCAAGCACACACATCGCTATGCAGACGAAAAACATAATCTAGCAAACAAACTTAAATTACTCTTCTCTAAACAAAAAGGCAATCTTAAAAAGCCAACACATATAGTATGTGAAACCGGTGGGTAGTGACTGAAATGTGGGTTTATGGGTGGAACTCCAGATCGGTGAATCCAGTGAGTCCTACAAGTTTGTATTTTGTCAGGTTGTGGTTATTTTATGATTCTTATAATAATAACATTGTAAATATTTTTGGTTCCTTACCTAATTGGGTTACAAAAAAGGGCAGATCATACACCTTTAAAACCCCAGGTTTATCTTAGCTACCACAGATGTGACAGAGTAGAAAGTTCACCAGATCAGTTACATGAACGGCCACAATACAAAACAATTCATGAATTATTGAACAGCTAACGCAGATACTGATGTCATGACTGCGAGAGGATAAATCGGGTCATTCCTACGAACTATTTCTGTTCTCTGGAGTGACGGAGGGAGCAATTGGCCACATAATACGTTACACTATCCTGTTTCAAATGCAGGATTTTTTTATGTGACCTCTTCCGGATCAGTCCATCATCCGGGTTCTTTCATCCACATTTCACATAAGAATCTCAAACCAGCGGGGATGACCAAAGAATGAAGGAGGCCCCACTCAAAACGGGGCAGTTTGGACAGGAGAGCAAAAGAGGGACACCTTCATAACGGCCGTGTTAGAAGTCCCAGAAGAATTCATCACATTTAGATTTTACTTTTAGAAAAATAAAATGATAGGTCGCTCACTCCACAATTCTTCCTCTGCTGTTTAAATCCAGAGCAGTATGCGTAACGATAAATTAAAACTGTATCCCGCATGGCCACATATTATACTTACTCTATAAAAATAAAAATAAATACTGAATCACAGAAGTCAGTTGCGCTCAAGTCGTTCTGTTCAGCAGTAAGCGTGATTTCTGCTCCCTAAGCATAGTCTTAGAAGCAAAGCGGTCTCTTATCCCCGGAGAAACAGATACAGGATCAATATATACAACAGTGGCGTTTCCTTCCTGTGCAGACACACACACACACTGTTTCTTCAAGTGTTTTCAGATCTTCTGGACATGGACATGTGCTTCCCAGTCTTATTGCCATCAATAAGACTGATGTCATTAGTCTTATTGACGTCAATAAGACTAATGACATCAAGTAACCCCCCCCACCCCCCTTCGGAGACCTTGCTTTTTCACGGCACCTGCCGCTGAACCCCCACACGTCACATGCTGGTTTCGCAGGGCTCCGTCACGGTGCCGTCCAGGCTGACGTGGTTCTCCACCCTCTCGTCTCCGTCCACAAACACCTCCGCGGCCCCCGCCTCTCCGCCCGGGCCGCCCGCCTCCTGGGCGCAGTTGAGCGGGCTGCCCTTCGGGGACACGGGGCTGGCGCTGGACACGGAGCCCTCCAGGTGGTTCTTCCCCCAGCGGCTGAGGCCCGTGGGCGGCCCCTCGCTCTCTGAGCCCTGCGGGGGGGCGCTATGCGGGCCCTGGGCCCTGGGGGGGCCCTCGTCCGGCCGGGCGGAGGAGGAGGGGGAGGGGGTCGTGACGGGCCTCACCACGGCGATCAGGGACGCGTCGTCTTGGGCGCCCGGCGACTGGCCCTTCTGGGAGTTCCTCTTCCGGGGGGTGCTGTTGCCCCGCACGGAGCCGCCGTGGGACCCCCCCTCCGCCGCCGCCCGCGCCCCGCCGCCGCCGCCCGCCGGACGGCCGCTGGAGACAAACTCGTAGAGCCCCTCCTTGATGACGGCGGGCTGGCCGCCCTCGGAGAGCCGGCGGCCGGACTCCAGAGAGGTGATCTGGCTGAGGTCCAGGGGAGGGGGGACGCGCTGCTGCCGGCTGGCTCTCTCCCCCAGGGGCGACTCCCTGAGGGGGCCCAGCTCGCTGATGGGCAGCTCCCGGACCTGGAGGTGGTGCCCCGACGCCGACGCCACCACCTTCATCTCCATCTGCTCGTCCCCGCCCCGGCCGGCCGTCATCTTGTTGTAGGTGTCCTCCAGCCCCTGGGCGCTCAGGGTCTGGGGGTTGGCCCGGAACGGCGACGGCTTCAGGCGCTCGGGGGACCCCAGCTGCCCCACCTCCTTGTACCTGTTGGGCTGGGTGCGTGCGGGGCTGGCGGCGTCAGCGTTGGAGTAGTGTTTGTGGTAGCTCCAGCGGCTGGGCGACAGGTGGTTGTCCACGGGACACTTGCCCTCCTGCTGCTCGCCCTTCTCCACCAGCACGTCGGTGAGCTCCATGCTCCGGGTGAAGGCGTCCTTCATGTTCATGGACACGATGCTGCCGTTCCTCTTGGCGCGCTCCAGCGCCTCCCGCCTCTTGATGGCCTTCTCCTGCCGCTTCTGCTCGCGGTAGAACTCGGAGAAGTTGTTGACGATGATGGGGATGGGCAGAGCGATGACCAGCACGCCGGCGATGCAGCACAGCCCGCCCACGATCTTGCCCAGCAGCGTCTGCGGGTAGATGTCGCCGTAGCCCACGGTGGTCATGGTGATGGTGGCCCACCAGAAGGAGGCGGGGATGCTGGTGAACTTGGTGGCGTCCTCGTCCTTCTCGGCGAAGAACACCAGGCTGGAGAAGATCATGATGCCCATGGCCAGGAACAGGATGAGCAGGCCCAGCTCGTTGTAGCTCCTCCTCAGGGTGAAGCCCAGCGACTGCAGGCCCGTGGAGTGGCGGGCCAGCTTCAGGATCCTCAGGATCCTCATGATGCGGAAGATCTGCACCACGCGGCGCACGTTCTGGAACTGCAGCACGCTCTTGTTGGACTCGGTGAGGAACAGCGTGACGTAGTAGGGCAGGATGGCCAGCAGGTCGATGACGTTCAGCGGCGCCTTGATGAAGTCCCACTTGTTGGGCGCCGAGAGCAGGCGCAGAAGGTACTCCATGGTGAACCAGGCGATGCACACCGCCTCCACGTGCGCCAGGCTGGGGTTGTCGTTGAAGTGGCCGAACTCGTCCACCACCTGCAGCTCCGGCAGGGTGTTGAGGGACAGGGAGATGGTGGACATGATGATGAACAGGATGGAGATTAAGGCCAGGAGCTGGAAGACAGAGCACACCAACGCGGAGGTTGTTATCATGGCTTACGTTATTTTTTACAGTTTTCTCAAAAGTAGGGTGATAGACGGTTCAGCAGAACTGCAAGCTAACATGGATACAAAATAGTAAGAGTAAGAGTATTATTCTGATATTTTATGAGGTAAATCTGACATTATGTTTAATGATAGTAGTGCTACATGGTTTAAAGATGGACACATGGGATAATCCTTTATAATTGTTTGTCTAATTATTATTGTCGTATGATGTTTACAGAGAAATGTGCAAATAAGGGTATAATCCCACACTAACTGTATTTGCGCATTTTCTTTTGTCACAACAACTCAACTTCCTCCATCATTCTGTATGGACCAGACAATTTGCGTATAGGGCCGCTTCGACCAAATGATATTGCTCTCAATAGCCACTTATTTGCAGGAGTTCCTTTTCACACAGGCGATGTCGTCGTAGGACAACCCCAGGTGTCAACTCGGGATACTAATTACGTAGAATTCCCTCAATCTACCCGGGAAGCAGAATTATCTTCTCCAGCTTAGTCCACTATGTGTATCTTGCGACATTAAAGGGGTAGCCCCCGTGTTGAGTGACACCTGTGTTGACCTATCAGGAAGCCTCTGTGGACAGGGTTAATTGATGAGCTTCCCTTCCTTTCCCTGATGAACCACGTTTTTCCGTGGGCAATTTTACGTTTTTCCACGAGGGTGCGCTGAAAGTAGCAGATTATTGCTTGATTCTTCCTGCTGGGGGAGGAAAGAATGAGTAACCACTTCTAACCTCCCTCTATCCGTCCTATAAGTAGCAACACAATCCTATTACAATTATCCCAACATGTCCTACCAAGTGCCACCGGGAGAAACTACTCATTGGCTGCAGAGGCTTAACAACCTGAGTGACCTGCACTCACACTCCGGCATAGTGCGCTACGGGGAGGAAATAACACATAATGCACCCAAAATGACTGCAATTCCAGATCAATTTTAATTATATGTATTGCTGTAGTTATTATGCTTTTTATTGAAGCGCTGCACAGCTAACAAAGTTGATTAATCACAATTAAAAGTAGTAAAATACCTTCCTGAGTTTAAAACTAAACTAAACACAATTCAAACAAAAACATGACTCTATTTTCTCAATGTCCATGGACTTGATTTCAAAACGTAACAAGTATGCTTATCGGTCTAAACCATTGTGATTCATCTCAATGAAAACCTTGAGCTTGCCTCAGCTAAAGGTGGCACGCAGGGGGTGGCGCGCAGGTGGAAGTCACCTTAGCGGCAGCAGAGGTCATGGGGGGGTGCTGCCAGAAGACACAATAAGCCACCAGACATCTGCTCTGCTGCGCACGGAGACGCTGCGGAGCCCAAGAGAGGCGGAGTCTGGGGCGAGGGCGCGTCTTACTGACATGAACGCACGCACTACAGTTAGATTGCCTTCATGTAGCGATTTGATCACATCGCTGAGGCTTAAAAGCCCTTGTTTATGATAAATAACAGCTAATAGCTTTAAAGGATTCGCAAACTGTATTGGATCAATGTCTGTGTTAGGCCTATACAATCTGAGATGGGTTTTTCTAGCTGAATAGAAACCAATGGCACGATCACAATAAGTTGTTCTATGAACTTAAATGACCTAATTATAGCTTTAAGCTTCACTGTTTACCTGCGGCTTAGCGGACTATAAGGCACATTAACGCGTTGCCTGCATGCCACTTGAGACTTATTGCACTGTTTGGGTTTTCTCCTACTAGAATAAATACAATAAAAGTAACATTCTGAATTACATATTCAAGATAGGGGTAAAGAAACCTGGGCCCCGAGATTAACCAAAGACTAAAATCAAACTCAATAAACTAAATTCAAACACAAGGATTGTAACATTATGGTCATGGAAGAAGTCACAAAATAGTTTCTTTACTGCTTTTTTTGTTATGGTTTACTTTAAATTTGCCTACTAGATTCAGATTTGAACTCACAATTATCTTTGTATCCTTGAATGTGCTACTACAACCATAGTTAGGGGTGACTTCCATGAAATCATATACTCCATAGCCATAGTCAGTAAGTATGAATAGGGATTTAGCAATAAATATTGAACAAGACATCATTTTTAAACCAAGCTAATCATGCTTAAGGCTATATCTGCTATGGAATTCAGGGATTCAAAATGTATATCTCTTTTTCTAAATTTAAATTACAGCCTCAACCTCGACTATTGACATTTATTGGGGGAGATTCTGCTGATTATACTCCCATGTTGCATTGCTGCTTGACTGCATGACTGTACCGTACTGCTCCACTGCTGCCCATATATTGGCTGGCTGTGGAGAACATAATTAAGGCAATGCACACTAAATGGTTCTGTAGAAAAAGTGATGTCATTTTCAGTTTTAAGATCAAAAACTGCGGGCATTCAACTTATTTTTTTTACTCTTTCTTTGACATTTTGTCATAAGGACTTATGATGGTTGACACCTCTTGTGACACTTAAGAGTGTAAACAATGAACTCACTGTTGAGACTTTAGATTCTGATTCTGATTTAATCAAACCAAACCTATGTTCAATTGAAGTACAGTTTAAGATAGATTTCTATAAAAGCCCTGATTTAACCTATCCTCTAAAGACTGATAATAATAAAATAGAATCGCAGTAAAAAAGCTTATGATATCTCCATGCATTGAACTGCGACCAGGGAGTATTCATGAACAGTGTACAACAAGCTTCTTTCAATCTCCTGACTGAAAGCGTGAGCAGGCTTCCTGCAACTTTACCATGTTGTCACCCTTTGAGGGCAAACAATTAACACCTGCTTCTGGATGCCATTAAAGACAATAAATATTTTGGAAAAATATACCCCAGGTGTGTGTGTGTGCGTATGTGTATGCATAGGTGTGTGTGTGTAAGAGAAAGTAGCACTGTAACGCACAGACGGTGTCTTAATGGCTTAATGAAGGCCCTGTGCGCCCTTGAAGTCCCCGTGGCAGATTAAAGCTCCCTGGAACACCCAAGCTGCTTTAGACGCCTGCGCTGAGTTTGGCATTAGAAAAGTTGATCAAAACTACAACCCAAAGACACGCATGCTGTGTTAACGAGATAACCTCCTCACTTGCACCAATTCGGATCTGATGCAATGTTTCAAAATTCTAAATAATACGTTTTAATTACTGTGTGAGTGGTCCTAATCTGTCTATAGAGTTGGGTTCTCTCTCTCTTCCTACCCATGTTATTCAAAATCGTCCCAAACATGGCTGACTCTCTTTCTTTCCCTTCCCCTGAGTTCTTGCATCACCCGTCACATGATGGATGATGCAACATCTCCAGCACAATTTATGGCCAACAATTCAATGCATTGACAAAAGTAACCCTAGAATATACACATTTTATAGGCCTATATAAACAATTGGCTAAAAATACAAGTCAAACTGTGACCATGAATCGTTGTAGGAGTACTACTTCAAAGATCGAGCTACAGAAAAGATAAAGATCTGTTTGCAAAAATAAAATATAAAGATCTGTATAAATAACTTTGGAAGACAGTTGGTGCAAAATGATTTGTGACTCATGCAGAAGTAGCTGAGAATGTCTTGTGGTCACCGCCACTTCCCTTGGCCCACACCGAAGTGGACTGTTCTGTCTTTGACTTGGCTCAAAGCTAACTCGTCGACCATTAAGTCAACGACGTTAACCAAACCTGCTACAGTGATCCAGTGTTCCAGTGAACGCAGCTACTACAGTTCCCTTGTTTGTCTAACAGTCAATGTCTGTAAGACACATCAATGGAACAGGACTAAGCAGTCGAGCTAAATGGGTATCATTTGCAGCCATCGACTCGACATGAAGAACACACACACATGAACTCCTCCAGTCCACAAAGTGGTCTTGCTGACAGAGAAATTGTGTGTTTTATTAGAGAGTACTCGGACCGCGCCAAAGGCTCCATTAGGTAAGAGCTGAGGGGGCGTCTCTATGCCAACGCCTGCTACTCCTCCGTAGGTTTGGATTTTGAAGATTGCTAAGCTAGCACTGTCTGTGTGTTTTCATCAGCACCACCAGAGATGGCACGTCTTTGGAGTGACATTTGGGGACATGGCTCAATGGACATGAGGAAACGAGGAAACAAGGAAAGACAGAGGTTTGAAAGAAAGAATGAGGAAAGAATGAAAGAAAGAAGGAAATAATGAATGAATGAAAGAAAGAAAGAAGGAAGAATGAATGCAAGAGGGAAAGAAGGCAAGATAGGAATCGAGAAAGGTAATAACGAGGCAATAGCATCCAACAGGGTGGAAGGAGGCAGAGAAGGGGCTAACAGGAGGGAAGGAGGCATAGAAAGGGGTAAAAGGAAGGAAGGAGGCAGAGGAGGAGCTAACAGGAGGGAAGGAGGCATAGAAAGGGGTAAAAGGAAGGAAGGAGGCAGAGGAGGAGCTAACAGGAAGGAAGGAGGCAGAGGAGGGGCTAACAGGAGGGAAGGAGGAGGAAGCCAGGAAAGGGGCAGCCAGCTTAATCAGACTCAGCAGGAAACACGAGCCTGTCTTGATCGATAGCTGGAGGTATTTCTGGAAGTAGGAGACACAGGATCTTTCAGATGGCCTGGGTTTCCGAGGAGTTCACATCGGACATGGATAGGGGGAGATGCTTCATTCTTCTTGGGTCTCTGGTTGCTGGTCGGTCGTTCTATCTTTACCAAACGGAAGCAGTGGTCCAATATGTTTGCATCCTGTTTGTTGGAAGTCAAATGATCCTACAGAAATATAATTCCACCTATGTCTGTTTAACCGCAGATATCGGAAAACTCTGAATACTGTTCCCATCCTCCATCCAGCCATCATCCATGATCAATCCATCATCCATCCATTAATCATCCATCACCCATTCATAAATCATCCATCACCCACCCATTAATCATCTTTGGATCTAGATGCAATTCAAACGCTTTTCTGGAATCTAGATGCAATCAAAATGTACAAAAGGTGGAATCTAGTCATTTCTCTCATTGAAAGATGGGCCAATGTGAGGGAAAGTGTATTTGGGAGATTATTTTTGGAATGCTTTTAAACAGGTGGGTATTGAGAGAGAGAGAGAGAGAGAGAGAGAGAGAGAGAGAGAGAGAGAGAGAGCGAGAGAGAGAGAGAGAGAGAGAGAGAGAGAGAGAGAGAGAGAGAGAGAGACAGAGAGAGAGAGAGAGAGAGAGAGAGAGAGAGAGAGAGAGAGAGAGAGGAGAGAGAGAGGGAGAGAGAGGGTGTTAAAAAAAGAACACACTCTATCTGTATCATTAGTCCTTAGCAGGGGGCATAGCCTATGTGTGTGTGTGTGTGTGTGTGTGTGTGTGTGTGTGTGTGTGTGTGTGTGTGTGTGTGTTAGTGTGTGTTATAAATAATACGCTCATGTAAACATTCACACACAACACACAGCGACACAGAGAGAGTAAACAGGAAAGCGGCATTTATGATGATAGTGATTATTCACCAGTGGCCCTTCTTAGCGGTCTGAGTGACACTGCTCTCTAATCACACATATAATGGGCAGCTACCTCAAACCCACCATACTGAACCATACAGAGCCATACAGAACCAATCAGAACCATACAGAACCATACAGAACCAATCAGAACCATACAGAACCAATCAGAACCATACAGAACCATACAGAGCCATACAGAACCAATCAGAACCATACAGAACCATACAGAGCCATACAGAACCAATCAGAAACATATAGAACCATACTGAACCATACAGAGCCATACAGAACCAATCAGAACCATACTGAACCATACAGAGCCATACAGAACCATACAGAACCATACAGAACCAATCAGAACCATACAGAGCCATACAGAGCCATACAGAACCAATCAGAACCAATCAGAAACATATAGAACCATACTGAACCATACAGAACCAATCAGAACCATACAGAACCAATCAGAAACATATAGAACCATACTGAACCATACAGAATCAATCAGAACCATACAGAACCATATATAACCATACAGAACGATACAGAACCAATCAGAACCATACAGAACCATATAGAACCATACTGAACGATACAGAACCAATCAGAACCATACAGAACCATATAGAACCATACCTCCACCATACCTCAATACCCCCACCATACCATAATACCCCCACCATACCTCAATACCTCCACCATACCCCCACCATACCTCAATACCCCCACCATACCTCAATACCTCCACCATACCTCAATACCCCCACCATACCTCAATACCTCCACCATACCTCAATACCCCCACCATACCTCAATACCCCCACCATACCTCAATACCCCCACCATACCTCAATACCCCCACCATACCTCAATACCCCCACCATACCTCAATACCTCCACCATACCTCAATACCTCCACCATACCTCAATACCTCCACCATACCTCAATACCCCCACCATACCTCAATACCCCCACCATACCTCAATACCCCCACCATACCTCAATACCCCCACCATACCTCCACCATACCTCAATACCTCCACCATACCTCAATACCCCCACCATACCTCAATACCTCCACCATACCTCAATACCCCCACCATACCTCAATACCCCCACCATACCTCAATACCCCCACCATACCTCAATACCTCCACCATACCTCAATACCCCCACCATACCTCAATACCCCCACCATACCTCAATACCTCCACCATACCTCAATACCCCCACCATACCTCAATACCTCCACCATACCTCAATACCCCCACCATACCTCAATACCTCCACCATACCTCAATGAAGTTGTTTTTCTTAACCCCAATGTCAAGATACTGGTTGTCGTTTCTGTCCTGATTACTGAATCAAGCAGTGAACAACTCTGTTCAAATGGCTTTCTGCGAGAGGTGTCAAGGCATGGTGATGGCCGTACATTTTGGTTTGATACGAATACATGAATCTGCAATATAGTATATATACCAATGCAGATCCTCAACCACTGTATTGCATATGAACATTCTCTATGACCTAAATGATTCCTACGAGTGTCCTGATGATGGATTACACCATGATAGCTCCGTGTCACCACAGCTGTGTTTCTCCGACACCCAGTGGGGGCCCATTAACTAGTGGCTTGGCCCGAGATGTCCTTTGGAGCTAAGTGCAGCACTGTGACATATGCAGCGCACGCACGTACGAGCGCACGCACGTACGGGCGCACGCACGCACGGGCGCACGCACGTACGGGCGCACGCACGCACATACGCTCCCACAACATTATCAGTCACTACAACTAAAAGTTCCCTTCCCCAAAAGCTTTGTTAAAGCATCAATGCTTATCACATAACTAGGACTGATTGATTTTGGACATGTTAGTAGGGTGTTGTTTTTTCCCAGGTGTATAGAAATAAAATAAACTATTAATTCCTCCTACTGGCTTAATGGCGTCTCCTCACATGGAGCCTCATTGGGATGGACAGGATCTTATGGAGATGCGCTGGGGAACAGGCCGACGTCCTCTCTGGCCCGCTGCTAATCCCCGCCCTCCAAGGTGACACCGCTCAACACACGCCGAGCGCTGACGCTCTGTGGCGGCACGCCTCACTTCCTGTTTGGCGCTGCTCATACACCAGTTCAGGGGCGCGCCATCATGACCCGCAGCTCCCATAGAGAACACACTGGGGGGGGCTGGGTGCTCCACCAGGGGGGGCTGGGTCCACCACCAGGGGGGGCTGGGTGCTCCACCACCACCGGGGGGGCTGGGTGCTCCACCGGGGGGGCTGGGTGCACCACCAGGGGGGGGCTGGGTGCACCACCAGGGGGGGGCTGGGTGCACCACAGGGGGGGGCTGGGTGCACCACAGGGGGGGGCTGGGTGCACCACAGGGGGGGGCTGGGTGCACCCAGCCCCCCCCTGGTGGTGCACCACAGGGGGGGGCTGGGTCCACCACCACCACCGGGGGGGCTGGGTGCTCCACCACAGGGGGGGGCTGGGTGCTCCACCACAGGGGGGGGCTGGGTGCACCACCACCGCTGGGGGGGGCTGGGTGCACCACCACCACAGGGGGGGGCTGGGTGCACCACCACCACAGGGGGGGGCTGGGTGCACCACCAGGGGGGGGCTGGGTGCACCACAGGGGGGGGCTGGGTGCACCCAGCCCCCCCCTGGTGGTGCACCACAGGGGGGGGCTGGGTCCACCACCACCACCGGGGGGGCTGGGTGCTCCACCACAGGGGGGGGCTGGGTGCTCCACCACAGGGGGGGGCTGGGTGCACCACCACCGCTGGGGGGGGCTGGGTGCACCACCACCACAGGGGGGGCTGGGTGCTCCACCACCACAGGGGGGGGCTGGGTGCTCCACCACCGGGGGGGGCTGGGTGCACCACCACCACCGGGGGGGCTGGGTGCACCACCAGGGGGGGGCTGGGTGCACCACCACCACAGGGGGGGGCTGGGTGCTCCACCACAGGGGGGGCTGGGTGCACCACCACCACAGGGGGGGGCTGGGTGCTCCACCACCACAGGGGGGGCTGGGTGCACCACCAGGGGGGGGCTGGGTGCACCACAGGGGGGGGCTGGGTGCACCACAGGGGGGGGCTGGGTGCTCCACCACAGGGGGGGCTGGGTGCACCACCACCACAGGGGGGGGCTGGGTGCTCCACCACCACAGGGGGGGCTGGGTGCACCACCAGGGGGGGGGCTGGGTGCACCACCACCGCTGGGGGGGGCTGGGTCCACCACCACCACCGGGGGGGCTGGGTGCTCCACCACAGGGGGGGGCTGGGTGCACCACCAGGGGGGGGGGCTGGGTGCACCACCACCACAGGGGGGGGCTGGGTGCACCACCACCACAGGGGGGGCTGGGTGCTCCACCACAGGGGGGGGCTGGGTGCACCACCAGGGGGGGGCTGGGTGCACCACAGGGGGGGGCTGGGTGCACCACAGGGGGGGGCTGGGTGCTCCACCACAGGGGGGGCTGGGTGCACCACCGGGGGGGGCTGGGTGCTCCACCACCGGGGGGGGCTGGGTGCACCACCGGGGGGGGCTGGGTGCTCCACCACCGGGGGGGGCTGGGTGCACCACCACCACCGGGGGGGGCTGGGTGCTCCACCACCGGGGGGGGCTGGGTGCACCACCACCACAGGGGGGGCTGGGTGCTCCACCGGGGGGTTAGGGTTAGATCCCTAATCTAGTTATACCCCAGCAGGGCAAACACCATCGGAGACTGAAGGTGCTCAATGTGTCCATCAGTTCAGAGGGGAGGTATTATTATAATGAGGTGGTTTGTACAAAGAAGACCAAATAAGAATGCTAGAGTGTGTATGATATACAGGGAATCTGGCTTTGACAAAACAAGGATACGTAACTGTGTCTATATATATATATATATATATATATATATATATATATATATATGAGAGACAGATGTGACATCAAAACGGCCAATGATTCAGACCTGGTATTAAGTCCATTAATAGCATTGTGGCAAGACCTTCGACAAGGAGTTCTTTACCTTCCCTGACTCTCTCTCTCTCTCTCTCTCTCTCTCTCTCTCTCTCTCTCTCTATCTCTCTCTCTCTCTCTCTCTCTCTCTCATTGCCCCAATACATGCTCTCCAGGCCAGACAGTACGCGGTCGGAGACAGCACAAACCCTGACAACAGTTATCCTATTTGCAGCAATGGCCCTGGTAAAAGCCCCAAAGGAGATTACCTCCCTCCCTCTCGGCCCACATATCTCTCTCTCCCCCTCTCTCTCTCTCTCTCTCTCTCTCTCTCTCTCTCTCTCTCTCTCTCCCCCTCTCTCTCTCTCTCTCTCTCTCTCTCTCTCTCTCTCTCTCTCTCTCTCTCTCTCTCTCTCTCTCTCTCTCTCTCTCTCTCTCTCTCTCTCTCTCTCCCTCTCCCTCTCCCTCTCTCTCTCTCCCTGGATACGGGTGACTATGCATTGTCACATCAGATTGCCCCTCCTCTCATGGTGACCCCCCACCCCCCACCTCACCACCTCACCAGCCCCATCAGCCCCATCAACCCATCCGCCTCGGCCTCAGCCTCAGCCTCAGCCTCGGCCTCAGCCTCAGCCTCGGCCTCAGACGCTCGGGCCCTGCCTCGGCCTCAGCCTCAGCCTCGGCCTCAGACGCTCGGGCCCTGCCTCGGCCTCAGACGCTCGGGCCCTGCCTCGGCCTCAGACGCTCGGGCCCTGCCTCGGCCTCAGCCTCAGCCTCGGCCTCAGACGCTCGGGCCCTGCCTCGGCCTCAGACGCTCGGGCCCTGCCTCGGCCTCAGCGTGCCGGGTGATCCCGCTGATGATCCTGCGTTGTCTTGTGTTCATGGTTCAGCGTCCGCTCCGGCACTCTTTTGTTTTACTATTTTAATGTCATCCCACTCCTGTCTTTATGTTAAGATAGTATTGCTAGTTTTAAAGATGCTATTTAAATAGCCCTCACTTAAATGAATTGGTGATGATCATGTGTGAATATGTCTTTAGTTTTTATACTCCTAGACCGACTTGCTGCTACAATTCTTCAAAGGACACAAAACATTCACAAATGTGGATCAGGAAGCGAATAAGAAGATTACACGGATTATGTAAACAATGAATGAAACAAATCTCTCTTGTTTGGACTTTTAATATGATGTGTCTTAAAATAGCCAGGAGCGACAGTCCATCTGGTGTGTGTGTGCGTGTCTCCCTCTCTCTCTCTCTCTCTCTCTCTCTTTCTGTCTGTCTGTCAGTGTGTGTCTCTCTTTCTCTCTGTCTGTCTCTCTGTCCTTCAGTATGTGTGTATGAGTGTGTGTATGTGTGTGTGTGCATACGCATGTGTGTGTATCGTGTGTGTGTGTGTGTGTGTGCACGTGTGTGTTTGTGCATGTGTCTATGTGCGTGCGTGCATGTGTTTCAAGTGATCCTGTCATTCAGACGACCACGATCACTCCTTATCTGTTGCATCAGTGTCAGCGCGTCTGATGAAAGAGGGCACGCCCTCAGGGGGTCTACTGTACATGGACGTTCCCATAACAGTTGGCACGGAAACCAGCCTATCACTCTAGGCTATTATATATTTAACAACTATTGGCCGAAAGCCGAGTGAATAGTGGGGACTAGCCCTAGTTTGAGATCTCAATCATTGGATATTGCCCAATATCAAGAGATAGCGAAACCAAACAAATTGCGCCATCTTAGGAGGTCCACGTGTAGCATATACTAAATATATATATAGTGGTAGATTGCATGGCCGTACCACAAAACAGTATCCAGGTCAATTTAGATGGCATTGATATAAATTAATGACGTAAATACAAATCTATGTATTGTCATGATATTCTCACCCTTATCAATAGTATTCCAGCTGATCTATATTGCATTGGGACTCCAGATACACAACACGCTGAATAGCGGTGTGCTTTTCAGGAGATTAGAAAAGTAACAACAACACACAACGAGCAGATCCAAGACACGCATCATGACTTGTATAAAGCGGGCTGTGGCCTGTGGGCCTGTAGCCAGCAATCAATCCCCGACAGAGGACTTCCAGGGTGGACAAAGCAACTCCTTTGGCTCTGTCTGCTATTCCCAATAAGGCAGTGACCGATACCAAAGGCTTATTCCAGGTCCCGGCCCATTCAGGGCCTATTGCGATCTGATGTGACATGTGTCATGGACGACTTGTTTGGTACCATCAGCATCTACCACATTTCCCTGTCTTGCATTATTTAAAGGGCTGCTGATTATAAATGACCCCAATGCTCAATCAATAGAATCACTATTGTTGTTTATGCCGATGAGTTAACTTGCCGGTTATTTTAGTGTTTAGACTGCATTCATAAACATTGCCTAGATTGCAGCTTTTGAGATCAATGCGATTTAGTGTGAGCCTTTGCATCACACCGAGAGGAATCAGTTTGGTCTCGAAGTGCCGTCCCTTTCATGTAATGTTGAGAGTATTGATAGTATTTCTCCGTTCATTGATAAGATGGGGTGGACAGATGCTTGAAAAATAACCCCAACGTAAGCTTTGATTCCACAGTTCTAACAGAGATTGACTTTTAGGACATCAAAGACAAGCGCCTCCCCACGTCAGCACTTTGAGCAGCAGACTCTGTGGTGTTTCCCGGAGCTAGATGTTATTAACAGCCTAACACTTACAGGAAACAAACAAATGGCCTCAAATCGAGTTGAAATTTGGTTTTTCCTGTGTTTTCTCATGAGGACGTTTCAAACGATAATGAGGATGTGGAACATCCGATTAATGGGTGTGCCACTAAAACCCTGTGGAAAGAGATCCGTGCAAAAGTTTATGATGACAACTGATTTTGCTTGTATTACCAAACGTCTGAAAATGACGTTCCTCGTCAATATCACATTAAGTTAAAGCTGAAACATAAAGTTGCTGGTACGGTCAATGCATCTTTTTAAAGGAATGTATCCTGCTCTTAAGTTGCCCAGGTCAACCAGGTGCAGGCTACTTATCTCTCTCTCTCTCTCTCTCTCCTACCCCACCCCCCTTTTCGTCTCTCTGTCTCTCTCATTACTTCATAGGTCAAAGAGGATTAGGTGACCGCCGGCACTCCAATGGTGGAGCGGGCTCTCTGGTCGACCACTCTGTTAAGGATATTTAGGTGTCGGGTGTGAGGGTAAGATAGGGTTAGTTAGAGGTGGGTGTTAGGGTAAGGTAGGTGAAGAAAGGGTTAGGTAGGGACAGCAGTTAGGCTAAGGTAGGTAAGGTGTTAGGGTTAGGGAGAGCTAGGGAAGCCGACTGACCTGGTCCTATCAATGAAAAGCGCATTGATTGATTCTTATTTAAAGAGGGGGGGGAGGGGGGATAACGACTGTACACAATATTTCATGTCAAACATGAGAGAGAGACCAGAGATGAGAGGAGACAACAGGAGGAGAGAGGAAGAGAGATAAGGAGAGAACCAAGGATAATGGATGAGAGGAGAGGAGGAGGAGATGCTGAGGAGAGCAGGAGATGAGAAGAGGAGAGGAGAAGAGGAGAGGAGAGCAGGAGATGAGAAGAGGAGAGGAGCGGAGGAGAGGAGAGGAGGAGAGGAGAAGAGGAGAGGAGAGAAGGAGAGGAGAGGAGGAGAGGAGAAGTTGAGAGAAGAGGAGAGGAGGAGAGGATAGGAGGCGTGGAGGAGAGGAGAGAAGAGGAAGAGGAGGATAGGAGAGGAGAAGAGGAGAGGATAGTAGAGACTGAGAGCAGGAGGGGAGGAGAGGACAGCTGAGGAGTGGAGCCCATGTTGCGTTGCGTCGTACCTTGGCCGCCAGCGAGGAGCCGGGTTTCTCCAGGAGGTCCCAGAGCTTCTGCCTCTTGTCCGGGCAGCAGCCGTGCTCCTCCACGTCGCCGTCCTTCTCCCGCAGCGTCTCGGCCTCGCGCCGCAGCTCCTCGTTCATCTGCTCCTTCTTCTGGTGGTAGCGCGCCTGGCAGCAGGACTCCAGGTAGATCTCGTCGATGCCCCAGTAGTCCAGCTCCTGGCCGAAGGACAGCGCGCACATCTCCTCCATCATGTGCAGCTTGCCCGTGCGGTAGAAGTTGAGGATGGAGGAGAAGGCGCCCGGGTGGCGGTCGAAGAAGTACTCGCTGTCGTTCAGGCTGTAGTCGTCGCAGATCTCCAGCAGCGACTCGTGGGTGTTGCAGTCGCGCAGCCGGCCCAGCCGCGTGCGGGGCAGGCGGTCCAGGGTCCGCCACAGCACCTCGTGGACCAGGCCGCCCACGTTGAGGCGCACGCGCCGCGAGCGCGCCTTGATGCGGATGATGTCGATGGGCTCGGGCGGCAGGAAGGGCGCCGGCGGCCCGCCCCACTGCTTGGCCTTGCCCGCCGTGGCGTTGGGGCCGCCGCCGTAGACGCCGCGGTCGCTCATGGTGGCGAGGAGGTGGCGAGGAGGTCAGGGGTTCGGTCTGTCCGGGAGGGAGGGGGAGGTGAGGGAGGGGGAGGTGAGGGTGGGGGGAGGGTGAGGGTGAGGGTGAGTGTGAGGACGGTCTATGGCCGCTCACTCAGAGCGCGGGGGGCAGGTGGGGTCCATGGCCCGGCTGGAAGAGAGGGGGGGGGGGTGAGGTCACTGTCTGCGAGGATTGAACGGAATGGAACACAGCGTGGTGAACGTCTCAGAGTTGAGTAAAGGGAGCTGGGTGGTTTTTTATTGTTTTGGGGTTTTGGGACTTCAGATGTTGAGTCATTATTGAACGGTTAGGCTGTATGGTTTCCCAACGGCTACGGCCTTGGGGAATGATGTGGTATGATCTTTAACAATATCCTACTACTTGAAAACAGCCAATACTAAACCTTTTTTTTGTGTATTCACGGAATCATTGAAAGCATTTGCTGTCACTACTTCCTGTTTAAATCTTATTGCATTTTGGAAAAGACATGAAAAATATGCAAGTCAAAAAGATTTAAAATGGGAAACTGTTAAAACCACTTGCATGAATAAAACGTGGGCTATAAAGTATTGTACCCTATGTTGGATACCATTAGAGGTCATTGGATTATTGTTTTTTTGGTCATTCACAATATCGATGCACATTAACCGCAACAACAAAAAAGAGAAAATGAATGGACGAATTTCACATTTCACTTCTCGGCCCCAAGGGGATTTCTGTCGCTATTTCCACTGTTCCCTGCCTGCTGGAGAATTAGTAGCCCTGTGTGGGCGTTGAGTTTATCTGCTTGTATAAGAAGAGTCCCTAAATCCCCGATAGGTATTAGGCTTCCGTTACGCTCCTTGGTGCGTCCCTGGGTTAATTATAGACTAGAGCGTCTTTCTACACCTGCTGCTGAGACACCATAGGACACACACACACACACACACACACACACACACACACACACACACACACACACACACACACACACACACACACACACACACACACACACACACACACACACACACACACACACACACACACACACGTAGGGAACTAAGCGGCTACCTATCTCACGTCACGCCTTCCTCGGACCCTGGCCATGACCCCCCCACCCCCCTCCAAACACACATAAAGCACGCATTCAATTATATTACCTGAATAATAACAACACAATTAATGATAATAATAGTAATAATAATTTCAAAAAATCTAAGAATGAGTATAGGAATCAACTATTTTGTCATGATAAGTGTCTGATACTGAGTGTGGATTTATTAGGAGATGGTAGGATAACGAATTGGATACCGAATAGCTTATTAAAACAATTACAGTCCTATAGCTCTTTAAACGAGTTAATCAGACCCGAATTCACAGATCGTCTGGAACCTGAACCATCTCCAACTAAGTAAGAGCCTTATTCCTAATCAGTTGTCCAAGATTAAGAACAGCATTAGCTTCACAAGTTTACCTTGAAATGTCATGATATGATTAAGACACTACTTTAAAGTGCAGGTATTCTTTTCTGTTCTTGTATTATATTATAGATAGAGATTTGATATAATATCGACCCGCAAGTATCATCTAAGAAAGCCTTCCACAGCCGTCATAGATCCATAACTACTGCGCGCCGAGCTGATTGGAGTTGGACCCATGGATGAATACAGTGAATGACTTTGTACCTGCGTAAAAGTTGCTGTCTTTCTCTCTTCAACCCCAACTCTTCGTCTCCACGGGGTGCACGTCCAGGACGCAGAGTTATCCAAGCTTTGGCTTCGCGTCCCATCCGATCCCGGCTGCCCGCCTCCTGTAAGCACACAGACTATTGTCTCTGCTCCACATGTTTCGGGGGTCGCGATCTTCGTGGATAAAAGTAAGTACACCTAGGGCAGGGGGGGTGACCTTTGCCGGATCGTCAACATCCTGCAAACTCGGGCCAAAGCGCCGATCGCCATGAAGAAATGAAAAAAGAAGGACCCACTGAGACGCTGCGCTGTGAATCTGATGCCCTGGGGGGAACAGCTATCGTCCGAGCGTGTAAAAATAAAAGGATAAGTGCGCGGAGGGAGGGAGGGAGCGAGGGAGGGAGAGCAGGGGCTAATTGGATTGGAGCGTATAGGCCTGCATCACCAAGGACAGCTCCCGTCCAGAGCCCGCTGCACTCCGGCCAGCTCGCAGATCGATGCGTGAAAAGAAGGCGAATAGATCAGTCTCTATCTAACGACAACTTTCTGCTTGTTTGCAGGACTGTGCTTCGTTAAAAGGAGTGGATGATGTCAGTGGAATTCACCCATGATAGCTGTACAAGTTGACCGCATCAAAACAGAAAAAAACGAATGCATAAAAGCGTTAGAGCTCAATACGAACTATTTACACAGAATGGAAGATATATAGCCTATGTTATAATATGCTACACGTGTATTTCCTGTAAACAGGTAATACACTTGCAGCCTATGGGACATATCCACATGAATGCATCCACAACAGCCTCATTAAAACACTTCACTAGGTCCAAAACCCACCTTCATTGCATTCAATTCAATAGATACGTGTTTTTATTTTTTACTGTTATACAATGGAATGATAAAAGCAAGCGTATGAATGAAAGTCTGAAGGTGAGAGTGCAGACTATTCTGTAGTGAATGGGAAGTAACCTTCATAAGCTAAGATGTCCAGGGTCAATTCTTCATTAGTTTTCATATGAGTGTGGTCATATTGATTAAGGACGCATCCCCCTCCCATGTCTACGTGGCAGCTTCGTTTAAGGCCTATAAATAGACAACATAGACTTGAGGTCATTCTAACCCGGTTCCCATGCATTCTTACAAGGCAATTCAGTGCGTTATCCAGGCGCCTCCATAGCGCCACCCGCGGACACCGGAGGTGGTGCACGCTATTTTATGATAAAACTCAACGTAGTCCAGGGTTTGCACAAAAAAAGAGCGCATTGCTAAAGTGTACTTCTGGCGACAGATTTTCGCTGATGCAAACGTGTGCTTGTGCTAGAATATAAATACATAAATATCTCCCAATACTGCAAGTAGATGGCGCTGTTGAGATGTATCAAATGGTATCAAAGTAAATAGGCCCTTACCAGAGGCGTTGTAGTAGGCAGTGGCGGTTTTAGGCACGGGCGAACCAGGCAGCCGCCCGGGGCGGCATATTTGTGGGGGGCGCCAAATCACATGGGGGGCACCACGAGCAGTACAAAAAAAACCGCGCTGCGTAGCGGTTATCAATGAAGTACGACATAACTGGCTGCAGGCGCACACCTGCTCGTTGAGAAGGTGCCGTGCACAGACGGAATGAAACCCCCACTGAAGTCCGTAGGGTCACGATACAACACCACCGCTTGTAGGAAGTCTTGCCCGGGGCGTAACTGGACGTAGAACCGCCACTGGTAGTAGGGGTGAACCGCGGGGTGCATCAGGACGTTCATCATGGCTTAGAACCAGAACCTTTGCCTGCCTTCTTCAGACCCCTCATTAACTTAATGAGCGGGACCTGTTTCCCCCCCTGTGTTGCTCCTCTCTAGTAGGACCTGTTCTTATGGTGCGTTCCAGAGCCCATCCAAACCAGTGGGATGTGGGACTTATCCTACCTGAACTGTACTAGCTCCTACTTGGTGAAGTGGGGGTAGGTCGATCACCCCCCAGTTCGCTAGTAGGAGGTTCCACTTCGACGGCATTCCAGTGCACTTCTTAGTTGGAGGTGGGATAAGTCCCACGTCCCACAGGTTTGGATGGGCTCTGGAACACCATCAGCCTTCACCATTCCCTCAAAACACTTAAGAGTTGTTGGAATATGTTGTCATTATATACATTTTATAGGTTTAACACACACCTTCTGAAGAACACCCTGACTGACTTCAGAGCTCCTCAGTTCCATAAAAAAAAAACCTTGTTCAAAGGTTAAAGGTCAGCTGGTCACTGCCATAGGTCCCCAGATATTTGATAGGCCTGGCTCTGGAGTGGTGAGATAGATGAAGGCTCAGTGTTGGCTAGGCTGAGGTGAGGCTGGGGACCGTGTGGAGGCTGGAGGCCGTGTGGAGGCTGGTGAGGTGACCATGTGGAGGCTGAGGCTGGGGACCGTGTGGAGGCTGGTGACCGTGTGGAGGCTGGTGAGGTGACCATGTGGAGGCTGAGGCTGGTGACCGTGTGGAGGCTGAGGCTGGGGACCGTGTGGAGGCTGAGGCTGGGGACCGTGGTGAGGCTGGGGACCGTGTGGAGGCTGGAGGCCGTGTGGAGGCTGAGGCTGGGGACCGTGTGGAGGCTGAGGCTGGGGACCGTGTGGAGGCTGGTGACCGTGTGGAGGCTGGTGACCGTGTGGAGGCTGGGGACCATGTGGAGGCTGAGGCTGGGGACCGTGTGGAGGCTGAGGCTGGTGACCGTGTGGAGGCTGAGGCTGGGGACCGTGTGGAGGCTGGAGGCCGTGTGGAGGCTGGGGACCGTGTGGAGGCTGAGGCTGGGGACCGTGTGGAGGCTGGGGACCGTGTGGAGGCTGAGGCTGGGGACCGTGTGGAGGCTGGGGACCATGTGGAGGCTGGGGACCGTGGTGAGGCTGGGGACCGTGTGGAGGCTGAGGCTGGGGACCGTGGTGAGGCTGAGGCTGGTGACCTTGTGGAGGCTGAGGCTGGGGACCGTGGTGAGGCTGGTGACCTTGTGGAGGCTGAGGCTGGGGACCGTGGCGAGGCTGGTGACTTTAGAAACGGGGCAGGAAGGCCTCTTGGTTTTAATTTATTCATCAATAAATCCTGTTTTGAATAAGTTGTTGATGTTCTTTGATGATCCCACGATGTTTCTATGACGGACAGGTAAGACGTCCTCGGTGTGTTGAGGTGTATAGTCATACTCAATGTAGTGTAAGCGAATTTGTGCGTTTTGGCAGTGCAAGTAGTACAACACATTGTAAAAGCGAAGCTATAAACTAATACCAGATAAAATAAACAAAAATAGCGAAACAAGAAGAATATACAAAATTGGTGAAAATTTGTACAAATAAACACTGCAAATTATAATATACAGCAGTAGTGCAAAGTAAAGTATGTTCTTCTGAAGTTGATTGTAATGTATTTGACCTGGTTTACTCCATATACGCTTTGCTTTGTTAACATGGTAATCTTTCAAGTTCTCTTAAATGAAAATTGCGTATCCGCGTAAAGTTTTATGTTTTTATGTCATTTTTACAATTGTTATCTTGTGTTTAGTAATACAAATATGAACAGATTAAACATACATGTTCGTTCTTGCTTGAGTAAAGCTTTGAGAATGGGTCAGCGACAAATGTGGGCCATATACGAACAAACTTTAAGTTGTCAGCGTGGGGACAGTGAGAAGAGACACGAGAGGAGCGAGGGGCCTTCCGGACGTTTTATCTTGGCTTTATGTTCGACTTTCGCCATTATTCGTTTTTTGCAGCAGCTTAGAGGGACTTAAACTCTTCCCCCGGCCTCCCACAGTTTGAAAATATGAATCAGTTCCTTTATTAACAATCTGTAAGGCCGTATCCTTCAAGGTTGGGTATGCGATTTGCGAAACGCCAGCAGATTTTGAAAATACACAACTCAAATGGTCCTACCCCCTCTCCTTCAACGCTGACTCTGACTCCACCCATTCCAAGTACCTGGACGCGCAATCATGCACGAGCGCGAACAGAGATGCGCGAGAGCGAGCCAGGCTAGCGTAGGTTTTCGTTTAACAACATGGCACTACATTCAGCTGTAAATTGCACCCAGTACCGCGGGAAGTAGGGGTGCTGCAACACCCCCTGTCCGAGGCCCTGTCTTATCACAGAAAACGATCATTTCTAAAAACTCCGGCCAAAGTGGAGATTTCTGAAAACGCCGGTTATGTGTTATGTGTGTTACGGGATTTTAGGTTCTGAATTGCGTCACATTATACACCAGGAAATGCTTAACGTCATGTGAGCGCCCGCTGTACCGTATTGGTCCGAATATAAACACAAACCCCATTGTAAGACGACCTATATTTGGAAAAAAGATTTGAAGACCAGATCTTGTTTTTATGAATAAATAAATTGTATTCATTGAAATAATTTTCGAAATTTAAAAGGCATAGAATAAAACACTGCATTGCCACTAAACAGTAGTGCAAATAGGCCGTACTGATGTGTACACCAAAGACTATTCCTGACACTCCTCTGCCCCGCTGTGTTCGCTCTGGCTGTGGTCGCTCCGAACTGTTTCGGCCCGTGGCAAAGCGAGTCATCCTCGCTGCTGTCCAAGGCATGTTGAGACGCAGCATTTATTTAATGCTCATATGACCTAGTGCTGAAAAAAGGTTATATGAAAAAGTGTGAGGGTAGCGGTGGTGCGCTAAACTTGTTCTGTGAGCAGCTGGATGTGAACCATGGTGTGAAGGAAGTGAACACAACGATCGATTTTCAACTGTGCGCGCATGCACTGGTGTAATTGAGCTGCGCTGCTATAGATCTTTTTTTATCAATGTAACGAGTTGCGAGTCTAGTGCAGGCTGAGTTTTTTTTTTCCAGCACCCCCTGCTGAGAATACGTTCTCGCGGCTATGGTTGCACCAGATGTTATAAACATTAAACGGTCACATAAATCATTACTATTTTTAGAAAATGTATGTTTGTTTCATATAATTGTATTGGAAGTCCTGGTTTTCACTAGGGTTGCTGCGGTGTGGACATTTTCACAACGAGTAATACACTCGACTCGTCTCAACACCGGTATTACCGAGTATAAACGGCATAAACTTTGAAACTATGTCAACCGCCATTTAGACCCTTCTCGTCCTTCAGTTGCCGCCAACGTTCGAAAGCAGCGCCTAGGATTATTCTTGATTTCAGTTTTTCTCTTTCAGCGTTTTTATTATCAATTACTCTCTGAAAAAGAGTTTTCCTTCTCTATGCTGGTGGTGGTGGTGGTGGGGATGGTGGCGTCTTGTCTGCCATGGAAATTGTCTTCTACTGCTAGGTCCAAATGTGGATTAACTAGTTCCAGTAGCTACCGCAGGATAACAACAAACAGGAGCTTGCTCAGGGTCACGAGCTCTGGGTCACGAGTACTGCACGAAGGGGTCGCGCGCGGGAGGGGGAGTGCAGTACGACCGTTTGATTGACGTACTTACTGTCCAATGCAACGAGGTGGCAATCCAAATGATTGGCTGGAGTTTTTCGAGCCCTGCCCGTTCCACAGATGATTGACTTGTTTAATTTTCATGTCAGTACTTCTAACTCAGTGGCTGTAAGCGGGTTATGATAAGGATTTCAAGTAATTTTGCAAAAATGGCCAAAAAAGCAAATTCCGTACCCAACATTTCATCTTGTCTTCCTTTATAATGGCGTACTCTAATCGAACAATACTTTTCTGTCGAGGTAATTGAGTCTTGAACGCAGTCTGGCGCATTGCTGCCCCCTACAGGTTTGGGCTGCACAACAACTAGTCAAGACTAAATAAAAAATAAATATATAATAAAATAAATAAATATCTACAAAAAGGTGTTGCTGACAGACAAATGTTTATACAGCACCGTCATCTCTGCAGGGAAGCCAGACGTGTCTTCAGTGTCCCAGACACAAAATGCAAAGACCACCCGCCCCCATCCTAAAGACCCCCGAGGCCGCCTGGAAGCACCTGGAAACACCTGGAAGCACCTGGAGTGGGGCAGACCACTTACGCGCCAAAGGCTTTTGCATTGACACGTTAAAACAGAGATTTGATACAAAATAGTTTCACACAAACAACAATCACATGTTTTGGAACCTTTTATTAACTCAAACCTTGCGTCACAAAGAAATTAAATCAAAGATTAAAATATTTTTTTAAAAATAATGGCGAATGTTAAGGAAAAAGTGAGGGGAAATGCCGTAGAGTAGGCCAAACGTTGGTTTCAGTGTCGCTGTTTAAAAAGGCGCTTTTTGTTTTTTGAGGGTCTACCCATGCAAATCAAAAAACTGATGTGTCAATGTTTTTTAGAATTGGTTTCACTCTTTTCATTGTTTGGGCGACCATGAAGCTATACCAAGCTAAACGTGTACATTTGCTGTTCACGTCTTAACAGCAGCGGAAAGAATCCATTAATAAAAACAAGCACAGAGTAAATACAATTTTTGTTTACCCAGAACAAAAAAAAGGATTTGGCCGTGCTGACAGGTTTAAATAGTTGAGTTGACCAGCCGCTCTGAAGAGGCCTGGGCTACTACCCTACTGCAGTGCTGACCAGTGATATCCTATCTTAAACCCAGCTCCAACAGACTCCAACGACCCCCCCATCGGGCCGGCGGGCCGGACCTGGGACCGGGGGTTTGCCAGCGGGTGGTACAACTCAAACCCCAGGAAAGGGTAGCATTCAATACAGTGCAAAACTGCATCGGCGGCTTTGACGCCCACACCTACACGCACCACACACAAACACAAACAAGCTCCCACTCCTTTAGCCTGCGGGACCAAGGGAAGGGCCTCCCCCTCCCTGCCCGAGGCTGGGTCTGGATGTAAGAATGGGAATATTGGAGTGAATGAAGAATCAAACATCTAAATCAAAACAACCAAAGTCAAATCTGTAGTGAATAAAAAAAAATGGTGTGAGCGTTAGACCTCAGATTTTCTTTTAAAATATTGAAAAGCCTTTGTGTGGATACTATGCTTGGTTGTGTGTGTGTGTGTGTGTGTGTGTGTGTGTGTGTGTGTGTGTGTGTGTGTGTGTGTGTGTGTGTGTGTGTTCAAATGCATGTGTGTCATCATGATCTCCTCTTCCTGGCTGTATCCTCCACTGTACAGTTTCTTTTCCTCTTCAAGTCTGTGTGATCTGGGAATAAACAGGACGAAAGCTTCTGTATCATAGATCATGCCATTGCTTTCTTGGTAGTGAGCCTAGGAATATATGTTTCTAAGACATGACATGTCCTATCTGCCACAACATGTGCACAGAATTTTAGTGGCATCACTTTTATGCATCACTTTTTTGATGCACAACCCATTATTTATCAATAAATACAGAGTGACTATCAAAAACCCTTTCCTGAAGAACTTATGCAATAAAACTTCTTAAAAGGATGCCCTTATAACAAGCACACAACACTTAAATATAAATGTTTCCACCCTAGTGTTGCTGACATGTGTTGACCACTAGATGGCAGTAAACTCGTGTGCATTAGTGGACTCTTTGGCATCGCAGCCTGCGGGAGCCCAGTGCCTGAGCCACATCATTGGGATGCTTGACCTTAACCTGGAGACGGGGGGGGGGGCTCTGCTTACCTGCTCCTGAGCCCTGGGCCTCTCTGTGTGAGTCTGCCCGTTTGGAGGCAGGGGGGCTCTGGGTGTGCTGTTGGGACGGGGGGAGGGAGGAGGAGGAGGAGGAGGAGGAGGAGGAGGAGGACATGTGGGGGTACGTGTGCCTGCCGGCTCCGCCATCCAGGGCGGGGACGGCTGGGTTGCTGTCTTTACCTGCAGGAGGCGAGAACACAGCACAGCTCCACGTTTAGCACCGCCCCTGGCTCGCCGCGCCGCCGCCGGCCTGGCGTGTGTGCGTGTGACTGTGTGTGTGTCTGTCTGTGTGTGTGTGTCTGTATGTCTGTGTGTGACTGTGTGTGTGTGTGTGTGTGTGTGTCTGTGTCTGTGTGACTGTGTGTGTGTCACTGTTAGTGTCTGTGTGACTGTGTGTGTCTGTGTCTGTGTGTGTGTCTGTGGTGAATTGGGTGATCGTTCATGCTACTAGTAGATCGTTAATAATCCTCGAGTCTCAAACTCAAAATCAAGTTTACCTTCATGATTATTTTTTTATACTAAAGAAAATTACTTTTTCTTTTTGAGAGAGTACTTCGAGGAAGAAACTTGATATTCATTGCGCTAAAAAATATTTAAAAAAATATTTAACGATGAAAAATATTTAACGATGTACTCTTCCGTTATGGGTAAAATATTATATATTCTGGTTGGGAGTACAAGTGAAAATGTTTGCATTCTTTTATCTACTTACATTACATTTTGTTTAGTCATTCATATTATATTTTTTAGAATAAACCAAGTTATGAACTAAATTATTATCCAAGTATGAATTATACTAATTAATACTACTGCCAGAAAGAGCCTCTAATCCCATAAAATAAAAGATGTTTGGCCTGCAGCTGGTGGCCAGCCATGCAGATACACAGGGAAACAGGTTCAATATAAATTACATGCAACATAAAATGAACATGCTTCAATAGTTTCCCTTTTTTTAAGCTAAGGGGACATGAGGAAGTTTGTTTTGTGGGTTAAAAATACGGGCTTGCATTGCAAAAAGTTGCTTGCATTGTGTTTTCAAAGTGTTTTCCTTTCACAATAATTAGCATATAACTGCAGAAAAGAACACAGAAAAAAGGACACATTTCAAAGAGAAGAGAAAAAAAGGGGAAATACCTAAGCCCAGCAGAGAGTGGTGCGGAACGTGCAGGAAATCCTCTGATTAATTTGGGTTAGTTTATACTTAGCATGCTACTTGTCGTAGAAGAGAGGCTGCAGAAAAGCTGATTTTTGAAGAAAGTCTCAAATTGATTATTCATAATATAAAACATTATTATTCATGTCCAAGATCTTTGTGCAAAATAGCGATCTTCATTGCTGTTAACAAGTGTGGTAGTGCTGGAAGTCGAGTGACCTTTGTCTAATCTTTAGTTAAAGCGATTGATTTGGGACGCATATGCTGCTTTCAATACAACTCCTCCAACAACCCCTCCCCTTATTCTGACTGCATTAGTCCCCGTCATGGAGGTCTACCACGCGGTGGAGTGTCCAGCGCGTGGCCGTTTCTGTTGCAGCGAGCGCACATATTACCCAAAACAACCGCCTCTCTAATGATGCAATGATTAATGTCAAAGAAAGCGCACAAGCAAAACCCAGACTTTGACATGCCCAAAACAGGGCGAAAAATTAATATTTATTGGTTAACAAATTACACAAAAATTCCTCCAATTGCCATAAACTGTTTATAGCATTACTTTTCCTTGTACCACATGTGCATCGTTATGCAACGTTTACATTTAAGACTCAACATTTACTGACATACATGCTGATTAAATAGGTACAAAAAAGAAAAACACATAGCAATTAGAACATATCAAACCGCATACACATTCTACCAGCTTTCGCTTCACTTCAAAAAAAAGATATTAGTAGAGGACAAGCAGAGAGGGACTCGGGAAAATCAAACAGATATTTGGTCAATCATTTTTTTTTATAGCTTCTCGGAAAGGTCATCTTGGTAATCTTTTTTTATTTTTATTCTCATGCTTAATTTCCTGAATGCACACTGTGTTGTCTAAGCACAGGTCAAAGGCCGGATGCCCGTTGGTGGAAAGAGCGACAGAGCAAGTTAGATATAGAGATGAAAACGGAGGAAAAGGAATATGGTGAGACCACGACAAAGTGAAGTGCACACACTCACACGCACGCACACACACACACACAGGCACACACACACAAGCTCATACACACACACACACACACTCACACATGACCTAAGGAAGGAGATTTCTAAATTCTATACATAATATTATCAACACTGTGGTCCCAAACTATTTTTTTTGTCAAAATGTCAACACCACCCTGAGCCAAATATAACGACAGCATCAAATCAAAGTACCATCATGTAAAAAAGAAATGCATAGGAAAATAAACTGCCTAAAAACGAAAAGGAAAAGGACTGACTATCAGTGGATAATAAATAAGTGAGGAGATGGTAAGGAAAACAATGCATAAAAACAAATCAATCAAGTACATACATCCGAATAATAGAACAGCACTGTAAATAGCAGTTGTTGCTTTTTTTTGTTTTTGTTTTTCAAGTTTGTGTCTCTTGTGCTGCTGACAAGACAGGAGTGAAACCCGAGCAGGAAGTTAACAGATCTCCTGTGGTCGCTGCACCTCCACCCCCCCCGCCCCCCTCTGTCTGTTTACTTGTTATCCAGTCTCAGGTGCTGTTCCTTACCATTAATGGTGAGCGAGCGAAGCTGACCGTCCTCCTCCACCTCAACTCGCTCCTGCCCGTTCTCCATGATTCTGGAAACACACAAAGGTTATTCAGAAACACCTCCGGCATGATGCACATCCCCAATACACGGCCTAATTTACAGTCTCACATCCCTAATACACGGCCTCATTACCAGTCTCACATCCCCAATACAGTCTCACATCCCTAATACACGGCCTCATTACCAGTCTCACATCCCCAATACAGTCTCACATCCCTAATACATGGCCTGATTACCAGTCTCACATCCCCAATACAGTCTCACATCCCTAATACACGGCCTCATTACCAGTCTCACATCCCTAATACACGGCCTCATTACCAGTCTCACATCCCCAATACAGTCTCACATCCCTAATACATGGCCTGATTACCAGTCTCACATCCCCAATACAGTCTCACATCCCTAATACACGGCCTCATTACCAGTCTCACATCCCCAATACAGTCTCACATCCCTAATACACGGCCTCATTACCAGTCTCACATCCCCAATACAGTCTCACATCCCTAATACATGGCCTGATTACCAGTCTCACATCCCCAATACAGTCTCACATCCCTAATACACAGCCTCACTACCAGTCTCACATCCCCAATACACCGTCTCACATCCCCAATACACGGCCTCATTTACAATCTCACATCCCTAATACACGGCCTCATTACCAGTCTCACATCCCCAATACAGTCTCACATCCCTAATACACAGCCTCACTACCAGTCTCACATCCCCAATACACCGTCTCACATCCCCAATACACAGCCTAATTTACAGTCTCACATCCCTAATACACGGCCTCATTACCAGTCTCACATCCCCAATACAGTCTCACATCCCTAATACACGGCCTCATTACCAGTCTCACATCCCCAATACAGTCTCACATCCCTAATACATGGCCTGATTACCAGTCTCACATCCCCAATACAGTCTCACATCCCCAATACATCGTCTCACATCCCCAATACACGGCCCCATTTACCGTCTCACATCCCCAATACAGTCTCACATCCCTAATACACGGCCTCATTTACAATCTCACATCCCTAATACACGGCCTCATTACCAGTCTCACATCCCCAATACAGTCTCACATCCCTAATACACGGCCTCATTACCAGTCTCACATCCCCAATACACGTCACACATCCCCAATACACGGCCTCATTACCAGTCTCACATCCCCAATACAGTCTCACATCCCTAATACACGGCCTCATTACCAGTCTCACATCCCCAATACAGTCTCACATCCCTAATACACGGCCTCATTACCAGTCTCACATCCCCAATACAGTCTCACATCCCTAATACACGGCCTCATTACCAGTCTCACATCCCCAATACATCGTCACACATCCCCAATACACGGCCTCATTTACCGTCTCACATCCCCAATACACCGTCTCACATCCCTAATACAGTCTCACATCCCCAATACAGTCTCACATCTCTACAATAGAGTCTCACATCTCTCATTTACCCTCTCACATCCCTAATAGTCTCACATCCCTAACGAACGGCCTCATTACCTGTCACACATCCCCAGTACAGTCTCACATCCCTAATACACAGCCTCATTTACAGTCTCACATCCCCAATACAGTCTCACACCCCCAATACACGGCCTCATTTACAGTCTCACATCCCCAATACACTGCCTCATTTACAGGCGCACATCCCCAATCCAGTCTCACACCCCCAATACACAGTCTCACATCCCTAACAAACGGCCTCATTACCTGTCTCACATCCCCTATACACAGCCTCATTCAGTCCAACACAGCCTCATTTACAGTCTCACATCCCCAATACAGTCTGACATCCCCAAAACAGCCTCATTTACAGTCCACATCCCCTCAGCCTGCTGCGACACAAAACAACAGAAGTCATATGATGTGACTCCTCAGGAGTGCGTCTACCCGCGGCTGGCTTTGTGCACACACACACACACACACACACACACACACACACACACACACACACACACACACACACACACACACACACACACACACACACACACACACACACACACACACACACACACACACACACACCTACCTCTTAGTGGTGATCTTCCTGCCGTTGATGAACTTGGTGGAGGAGGAGACGGAGCGGAAGCTGCCCATGCCGCCGCCGCCGCCACCACCGCCGCCGCCGAAGGAGGAGGAGGAGAAGGAGGTGAAGCCGCCGCCCCCTAGGCTGCCCATGGTGCTCATATGACCCATGGAGTTCAGCGCGCCGAAGGAACCGAAGCCTGGCGGCCGGGAGACGAGGAGACAGGCGGTCAGGAGAGGAGGACAGGGGGGACAAAGGGTCAGGGGTCAGGATGACGCAACCCTCAGCTCCTAGTGCTGATTAAGGCCCGATCCCATCTCTACCCCTTACCCCTTCCCCTTAAGGGGGAGGGGTAAGGGGTAGGAACCCCCCCCCCCCCCCCAGACCCAATAGCCCCTCAGTGTACCAGGGAGCATTAAGAACCCCCCCCCCCCCAGACCCAATAGCCCCTCAGTCTACCAGGGAGCATTAAGAACCCCCCCCCCCCCCCCCCCCCCCCCCAGACCCAATAGCCCCTCAGTCTACCAGGGAGCATTAAGAACCCCCCCCCCCCCCCCAGACCCAATAGCCCCTCAGTCTACCAGGGAGCATTAAGAACCCCCCCCCCCCCCCCACAATAGCCCCTCAGTCTACCAGGGAGCATTAAGAACCCCCCCCCCCCCCCCCCCCCCAGACCCAATAGCCCCTCAGTCTACCAGGGAGCATTAAGAACCCCCCCCAGACCGTCCATCGCCGGTTAAGAGCACCCCACATCAATTGATTTCCTTTAATAGAAACAAATATTATAATAATTGCCCTTTTTATTTTGCCCTCGTTCCATCGTGTGATTATCAGATTCCTTTCTTTAACGAGTCCACCGTCGAGGGTGCGACCGACACCTGAGGTACAGATACAGAGTGGCCCCCCTTCAGTCCTCACCTGAGGTACAGATACAGAGTGGCCCCCCTTCAGTCCTCACCTGAGGTACAGATACAGAGTGGCCCCCCTTCAGTCCTCACCTGAGGTACAGATACAGAGTGGCCCCCCTTCAGTCCTCACCAGAGGTACAGATACAGAGTGGCCCCCCTTCAGTCCTCACCAGAGGTACCGATACAGAGTGGCCCCCCTTCAGTCCTCACCAGAGGTACCGATACAGAGTGGCCCCCCTTCAGTCCTCACCTGAGGTACAGATACAGAGTGGCCCCCCTTCAGTCCTCACCTGAGGTACAGATACAGAGTGGCCCCCCTTCAGTCCTCACCAGAGGTACAGATACAGAGTGGCCCCCCTTCAGTCCTCACCTGAGGTACAGATACAGAGTGGCCCCCCTTCAGTCCTCACCTGAGGTACAGATACAGAGTGGCCCCCCTTCAGTCCTCACCTGAGGTACAGATACAGAGTGGCCCCCCTTCAGTCCTCACCTGAGGTACAGATACAGAGTGGCCCCCCTTCAGTCCTCACCTGAGGTACAGATACAGAGTGGCCCCCCTTCAGTCCTCACCTGAGGTACAGATACAGAGTGGCCCCCCTTCAGTCCTCACCAGAGGTACAGATACAGAGTGGCCCCCCTTCAGTCCTCACCAGAGGTACAGATACAGAGTGGCCCCCCTTCAGTCCTCACCAGAGGTACAGATACAGAGTGGCCCCCCTTCAGTCCTCACCTGAGGTACAGATACAGAGTGGCCCCCCTTCAGTCCTCACCAGAGGTACAGATACAGAGTGGCCCCCCTTCAGTCCTCACCAGAGGTACAGATACAGAGTGGCCCCCCTTCAGTCCTCACCAGAGGTACAGATACAGAGTGGCCCCCCTTCAGTCCTCACCTGGGTCGAACGGCGAGAAGCCAGCGCCGAACGGCGGGAAGCCGCCGAACCCTCCGAAGAAGGGGCCGCCCGTCCGGCTGCGGCTCACGCGGCTGTGGGGGTGCCGCCTGCCGCCGCCGAAGAACGGGTCGTTGGCGAACGGGTCGCCGCCTGAGGACCGACGACAAGACAGAGGGAGGCGGGGTCAGCTGGGGCGCGTTCCAACCGTGGACCCCTTATAGACCGGAGTCCTGACGCGGACCAGAGACGTTGAAGGGCTGGAGACCCGAGCTCTGTCGGGGTTAGAGTCCTTACTCCGGGTGGGAGTCCCAGAGAAAGGACCAGGTTCCTGTAGGTCGGGTTGGAGTCCCGACGTGGGTCCCAGAGGGACTGTTGATCTGATCTTAAACACATTGCACTTTCTAAGGCCCCGTTTACAAGAGGACGCTTGCGGGAAAAAAAGACAAAATATCTTATCGGAAACGCCTTTCGTTTAGACGGCGACAGCGTTTTTGGGTCTTAAAAACGCAGAAATCTGAAACCCAAACTTGAATACGCTCCGCCGTAGCGTTTCCGTCTACACTGCCAAGACACAAAACTCTGCTCAGATCTGCTCACGTTGCGTACGCGTTTACGTCACATACATGCCCCAGTACAGGGAAATAAACAAACATGTTGGATTATTTCCACGCGTCGGACCTTCAAGCTGCTCTGGCTGCTCTAATAAACTTACAGGAGTCTTTCCACGAAATGTACAGGATATGTACAGATAGTATTACTGAACAGAGAAGGATCTGTAATTATGTTTTGGTTCTCGCGGCGCAGATTAGAGAAGGATGATGATTCTACGCATGCGCTCCGACATGGCGGTGTTGTGTGATGGTGTATCACAGCACCACCTAGCCGCCTGACATGCATACCCAATCAAATTCCAGACACATTTGCGTCACCGTATGAACGCAGATTTCATCCCGAAAACGCTTGTCTAAACGCGGAATAAAAGTGAAGACGCGACGCCACTTTTGCGACTTCTGTTCAGACTGTCATGTAAACGTAGCCAAAAACTGTTAGGCTCCTGAATGGTCTGTGCCCCCACACACACACACACACACACACACACACACACACACACACACACACACACACACACACACACACACACACACACACACACACACACACACACACACACACACACACACACACACACACACACACACACACAGCACTTTATTCAGACTGATGTCTGTTTTTATTGATATTGTTTGCTAGTTGTTTATATGAGACTGATCATTTTTAATTATTTATTTATACTGCCTATTTAAACACTGTGCACTAGTGAGAAACTGCATTTTGTTTTATTTCTTGCATTGAAGCACCGTTTTTGAAATGACGATAAAGTGAATCTTGAATATGCTTTTTTAATTTTGCCTTTATTTTTATAGGTATTTTACTCATTTTTGCATTCGTTTGCTTGTCTATTATTCTATTTTATTGTATGACACTGTTTATATGTGAAGCACTTTGAGTCTGCCTTGTGTGTGAAAAGTGCGATATAAATAAAGCTTCCGTTCCTATTCTATATTTATATCTACGCCCATCGTCCTGTGCCTGCTCTACTCAACGGGCTGATGCAGCAGGAGGAACTGAGATGTCCCTTCTTTGATCAGGTATCCGAGTCTACTGGACTTCCCGTTTCTAAAGAAAGACTTTTTTTTCTCCCGCCTACACGTCTCTACTGCCAAACTCCGAGAAACCCGACCCAGAGCTCCAGAACCAGATACAGCGTGCTCCGACAAATCACGGCCAGCTGAGAGGCTGGGCCTTGGTTATGTTTCCTGAACACTGTGTTGTGTTTGGTCGAGTGTTCTGGACTTCTGAACCGGTTACTAAATATGTGGCTACAGCGGACACACCTTGGCTGGAGCGTTTAACAACACTCACGCCCCACGTCTGTCTTGAGTATCTAGGTGTCATCCTGATGAAGAACTGTTCACTGCCGTTCAGGCTGAACGTGTGTTTAAAGGCAAGCGTGTAGTAAGGCCAGATCCCATTTCTACCCCTTACCCCTTCAAAACAAGGGGGAGGGGGAAGGGGAAGGGGTAAGGGGTAGAAATGGGATTGGGCCTAAATCTAATATTTTAGGATTACAAATAGGAATGAAACAACTGAGTCTAGACAGATACATACACAAACCTGGTCGAAGACTGGAGGCATCTCGAAAATAATTGATCAATGATACACTAGACCACAATAATACCGGAAAACTAAACGTTGAAGGAAGCGAATGTCAAGCAGAAGTACAAACGCTCACCAAAGAATTCCGCAAACGGGTCGGCTCCCCCAAAGAACTCCCTGAACACATCCTCCGGGTTCCGGAAGGTGAAGTTTTCATGGAAGTGGCCTCCGTTGTGGTAACTGCTGCCTGCAGAACCACAAGACAACATCCCATATCAACCCACGTCGGAACACCAGCACCTCCTGCAGACGGCGCCCGTCCAACAACAGCACTCTTACCTCCGCCACTTCCGTTTGTCAACCCTTCTTTGCCATAGCGGTCGTATAGGTTCCTCTTGTTTGCTGCGAGATACAGAAACAGATTATCACCACCAGTCAATGTATACTAGGATACCGATAATAACCTCCTCTGACCAAACACTTGCTTTTGGTGTTTTTAGTAGGGTCGATGTATTCAATGTAACCGGGGATACAATCGAGTCAGTGCTGGCTAATGTTGCTTGTCTAGTTCGTGAAGTGCGGAGAGTTGGCTAATGATACTTAGGTTTGCATTTGTTTGTAGTGCAGTAACTCATGTTTTATGACGAATGTTCCTTAAAAAAATAAATAATTAAATTAATTATGTTATGCTCTAATGGTTCCAATGTTGGAAATGAAAAAGTCAATGAAAATAGAGTCTATTCGTTTCACTTCAAATGGGATGTTTGTGTGGTCACGTACCATCTGACAGGACTTCATACGCCTCAGAGAGCTCCTTGAACTTCCTCTCCGCCTCGTCCTTATTCTCTGGGTTTTTGTCGGGGTGCCACTTCAGGGCCAGTTTTCTGTAACTAAATCCAGTAGCAGAACAAACATCATGCGCATGCCATCGCCAGTTGATTGGCTATGGTTACGTAATCCACATGAATGGAAGACGCATCTTCAGTGATCTATTTTCTCTTAGCAACCCTTTGTTTGGCTCTTGATGATAATAAAACATCACAAGAAGGAAGGGGTTAAGGATTGACTGAACAGTTATCATCTTACAGTAACAATAAGAAAACGAATTCATCCTCAACTGACACTTATTTAAGGATGTACCTCATCCATCATTATATATATTTAAAACGTGACATGGTGACATGAGCCGATATAATTTTTCCCTTATTGGAAGGTTGTCGACACCATGCCATTAACTGAGACTCACGCTTTTTTGATGTCTTCGGCAGAACTCTCTCTCCGAACACCTAGTATCTGGTAATATTCCACCATGGTGAATGGAGAATTAGAGATGTCACAAGGGCTTATCAACCTGGAAAGACACAAACAAAAATGTGGTCAATGATACTTAATTGGTATTTTGAAAGTATAAACAATTAAATCAACTTTTGAAAATGGCTTCAAAATTAAGGTCTGAAGCCCTCATTTCTGTAAGGTAGCTTGTGTTGAGTATATTCATATAATCATGAAATATCTTTGGTGATCACAATTGCTTTATTTGAAAACGTTTTCCTCTCTGTAATCAAATGGAAAATCGCATATTGCTATTCAGTGTACTTCCTTATTCTGTATTCAGTTGATAATGCTACATTCTGCAAGTTCTACCGAAATACTGTGTACAAATAAAAGTAGTGTAAAATGGAGAACAAGTGTGGTGCATAACGGAGTTGTGGGGTCATACAGCCTGTTTTTGGTATCTGTTTAAGTAGGCCTTTAATAAATCACACAATATCAATTATAAGAACAATGTTTTACATTCTAACTATACGAAACGACTTAATTCTGAAATGCTCTCATATATGTATCTGGAAGGTGGTTTTTAATTCAACATTAGGACAACTTTATTGCGGTATTTGACTAGTTGATTGTCATAGCTGATACTGGCTAACAAAACACATTCGCTTGAATGCTTGATTATATGTCGCTACTGCCAGTTCCAATGCACATTTCTACGGAGTATTTCAAGTCGGTGTTTTCGCCCCCAATAACCCAGATGTACCTCTGGACCCCAACAGCAGGTATATTGAGATCTCGATGTTGTGTTTTGAGGAGATAGCTCCCGTCGGCTAGCTGCGCTAACACAGCCTTTCGTGCTAACGGTGGCTAGCCTCGTTGAACAACAAATCACAGAGGATATACAGACGTATCTACACATGCAAACATTTACCTTGCTGGCCCTAATGTCCGATGTCGCTCGATGTATCGTAATGATGAGGATTAACCACCACGAAATTGTATTGTTTGTGTGTAGATGCTAGCAAGTTTTCTTCCTGATCAGCAGCCTAGAGGTTGTTATGGATTTGACGTCACATCCGCTTATACATCTTCATCCCCTGCACCGCCACATTATTTTATTTCGGCCTCAAAATAAGTGATTCACAAATGTAACATTAACGCAAAAATAAACGTTAAGAGACCTGTTTTGTGATCATAGAATTGTAAAGTGTCGTAATATTGGAAGGTAGCTTCGCGGTACACTGCCCCCCTCTGGAGTGTTCAGACGAAATCTTTGGTAGTGGGCATGCTTCACATGCATGGTGGCCTAGTATGCTTCTGAAGTGTGAGCATAAAAATAAAAATAAATCTTTGCAGAACACGTAGTTTGATGTGTTGAAAAAATGTATAAATCTTTATTTTACTTGGCAACAGAATCTAATTTCCATTACAGAATTTATTGTTCCCCCATCAAATACCATATAACCCTGAATCAGAATTGCACAAAAAAGATAAGGACGCTTTTCAAACACAAAGGCATTAGTGATTTTCTGAGTAATGACTTCATATGATGGAACATAATTACAAAATTGGCTTAACAGTTTGAATTTGACACGTGCAATTAGGTGACCAGGATGGTAAATCTTATGAAATATGCTATTCCTTTCATACAGCACTGCTTGTATATCTTAACATTGTGTACAACTATGAATTTCACGACAGCTTTGTCATTACTAAACCACATTCTGGTCCAAAGAAACAAAATACAAAACAAAACAAAATCATACAATTATCAAATATGATTTTGCTAGGACACTGAGAAAATAATACACCATTGGGCAAATGTAAATTACACCCTTAGAAGAATTAAAAAATAATTAGGAAAGACTTCACAGACCCATAGGTTAACCTGTCGAATACCTGAGAGTAAAATGATGATCATCAGATAAAAAAGAAAATGGAATGCATTTTTTCCCCAGCAATATTCACCATTCAGGTATGAACTGCTATCATGGATTCCTTTAGGTAAAGATAGGGTAAAGCCTCAATGTGTAGTAAACTAGCAAAATGTGTGAAAGTGAATGCAACAGGAATGCCAGAAGACACAAAAAAAATGCAGCAAACCCAGAACAAAAAGTCCTAATAAGGTGCAGAAATGTTATGAGAAATGCTCAGTGGCTTAGGTATTGGACGACAGGAACGACAGGGGGCGCCATTGTTCAAGAGAACAGGGAAGAAGACATTGATCAAGCAGAATGAAAAGCCTCCTTTCTCCGTGCATCATTTTACATCCCCATCCTGATACTTTGGATGATCTGGAAGATAGCTGTACAGAAAGAAAAAAACACATTGTATTAAATCCAGTTGAGATTACTGTATTATGTAGATATGATTCCTATAATAATACAAAAAAAACGTATTTTCCTCATTCAATTAAGATTGGAGGATTGCATTATGCCGTCAAATCATTACTTTAAGTTGGTGAGTATTTTAAAAAGGGTATTTAAAACACACACAAAAGTGAGACCGGGTAAATAATGCATAAGAAATGGAGAAAATTACAGAAAGATTACAGTTGGGAACAGACATGTTACACCGGTTTTCTGTGCTCTCCGTTATGACAAGGTATGTTTGCATATAATACTACAGTTATTGTAGTGTTCATGCATTGGTGGTAATAGAGGTTAGGTATTTGGTGTGTACTTCTCTTGTTTATGTATTTTGAAATGTATTATCACCAGTGAAGTGTGAAGTGAGGTATTTCATAACAATCTTTATAACAGACATGGGAATACAAGTAAAGAAAGTATAATTGTACAAGCATCTACTCCAAATTGTATGTCCTCTTTATGCTGAATAAAAAAAATCTGTTAAGAAACAATATTTAACACTGTACTGGTACAGGTAGATAAGATAAGAGAACGTAAGGGGGACATTTGCAGTATCAGAATATGACCCACAGTCTGACCTAAGTGGTCAAATACACCGACAGCCGGACAACATGGTGGGTCAATAGAAAAGGATTTTGAGACTCCAGCAAGCATGGCTAATTCGTGAACCGGCCATCTTGTGCAGTTGCAAAAGATGCCAATTTTGGGATATTTATGAGTAAGAAAACACAGTTTAGATTGAAAATAAACCAATTTTTTATTTTTAAAAAGGGACATATCGTGCCATTTTAATTAGCCTGAAAACGTATCATCTAAAATAACATTTAATAGGATTTATTAATTTCGATAAGACTTGTTATCAACAAGCTGCTGCTTGGTTAACAAACCCAGTTATGTTTGTTTTGTGTGCTAGGTGTACTGGCTGTCCCTGAGAGGGTAAAAGCAAAAACTGCAGATAATATACACCTGTGTGAATTAAACCACCTGAAGAGCAAGCCACAAATCTAATCCTTGACAGTTTGTTGTTTAAATAGTCCTTAAATTACAAGATTAAATGATGTTCATAACTAGAAATAAGGTCATTATTATGCGTGCTGCAGATAAAAAAAAAAGTGTAATAAGTAGTTCATAAAGATAATCTCAAATCAGTTTAAAATAAAAGCCATAAAGCTAGACACTAGGAATTGGAGCCCTTCTAGAGATTTGTGAAAAACGTTACGTGAATATCTCAACGTTTGACAATCATTTGGAAGTTGTAATTTGTTTAAATTGAAACATGAAACTAAGTAACATCCACAACGTAGAACATTGTGAATAGGCGACAACACGTACAAAAGGAACAATGTACGCTTTTTTCCTCCACTGTGTTGTGTAGGCCATAATTCAAGAGGTATTATCGGGCCACATTTGATGGTTGCGTCTAGTCCACAACAATGGATAGCCAACATCGCAATGATCCACGCAGAACTCACCAGAGCCACACACAACAAAGATGAAGAGAGCCAGAAGCCAGGGTCCCACCGCCACCTTCTCATCTTGGGTCCCCCTCTGCGAACAGACAGACACCCATGGGAACAAGTCGTCAGTCTACAGGCCAGCTCACGCACGGAAGGACGACGTGGGCTTCGCCGTATGTCGACCCACATATGTGCATTAAGTACGGTCTAATGATTTTTGAAATTCTATTTGATATCATGAGGGGTCTTTTCAAGTCACTGGACTTCCATGTACCCATATGTCGATAAATGAAACAATAGCAGAGTTCAACATGGGAGCGAAATCGTACGGTTAGTTTAAATAGGTCACTGTATCAGTAGATCTATGAAACAACATCCCATCATCTAGAGGAGCTAGATAACATGATCTAATCACATTCCCCCCCAATAGCTACCTTATAACCTGTAACTAGAAGGAATTAGACAAGTTCTGTACCGATGATTTGGCGACGTTCCCCCTCTGCGTGATGTTTTTGCTGTGTTTTTCGTTGGCCATTCGGATTCTCTGTTTCGCCACCATCTTGCAGGTTATGTTACCTTTCCACCGCTCGTAAGAAAAATACGTGTTTAACAAACTGTTTGTTGAACAGACGTTCTTCTTGGTGTGTAAGTGATCGTGGCCGTCAAATGTTTAAGGCTGAATGCTACGTAGACAAACACCGTAGTCCCCACCCACACAGGAAGAACGTGTTTAAAATGTGGTTTCTTTTTCCGCCCGACAAGTAATGTAGCGGAACAGATTTGTAGACTGGCGCCTCCAGTGGTCATTTCGATCACATCATAAACGACTTGCAGTGTATGTAGTGTAGCTCTGCTTCATTTGAAAGTAAATCGACAAATATGAATAATCATTCCTATATGCGAGTCGTCACTGCTATACAAATCCATCTACCTATCTTACATTCATCATACACTGTATATCAATCTGTTTTTTCTTCATTCATGATCATTTGCCCTTTTTGCTGTAATACAATTTAACATCGGCAAATCTTTAATGGAAAAATGCAACCACAACTCATTTGACTTTTTTTAAACCTTTATGTTAAATCATCAAGATCATCAAAGTACTCAATGACTTGTAAATCATTTAGTCCTAGCTCTGCAGAATTAAGGTAGTGTACCCACATTAGACTCCATTCATCAGCCCATTAAAGTAAAGCCACATAAAAAGCAATTGTGAAAAAATGTCATGCATGTCATGTCTCTTTCAACCTTCCTCTCTCCCACCTGTCACACGTACACTCCCACCTTGGTCACATTGTCCTATAAACGTGAAGGTGAACGAGGACCACCGTTCAAACAGTCCAGAGTGGACACTAGAGCATAACAAGACTACGGGCTAGGGGCTCCAGTAGGCATCACCTAGGATAGGTACACCACCCGCCGTGAAACATGAGGAGCGATAAAGCATGTAACGGATGCTGTCTGGTAGCACAGCTTCTGTTTAAAGATAAAATCGTTTCTCCACGTGTGTTTTAACAGCATTGGAAAAGCATTCCTGCCTGGGAAGGGAATGTTAGTGCCTGGAGCCAGTTGTGTCTCAGGGGTAAGGCATTACCGCGAGGCATCGGCCACTGGATGATCTATTAGAGCTGATAAGACTCCTGTCGCGCTGTACACAGTAGTCCTTTGGCTGCTTCCCGGTCTTCTGTGGCCTCTGGTAAAGAGGCTTCTTTAACAATGTTGTAATCGATAAATTCATACAAAAGCAGAAGCAAACACACGAAAACAAGGAAATGTGAATCTACGTCAGCATTTGGCAAAGTCTATTCCACTGGATCCATCTTCCCCCCCACCCATTTGATAAGACCCCAGTCCCACCCTGGGATCTGGACCGGGGGTGGTTCAACAGGCTGGAGGTGTTCCCACACAGGACTCAGAGCGTTGACCGAGGGGGGTCCTGATGACAGTGGTGTCGGGGGGGGGGGGGGGGGGGGGGCTCATTTGAGCAGCTTGGCCGTAGCCATGGAGGTCATGGAGGTCATGGTCATGGAGGGCACGGTGATGTCTTTGAAGATGGGCTGCATGATGCCCATGTAGGCCGGCTTGCTCTGGCTCAGGGTCTCGATGATCGTCTGACGCATGTCCCTGGTGGCATCGCCCCGCACCGCCAGCAGGGCCACGATGTGCTCCTCCCTGGGGGGGGGGGGGGGGGGGGGGGGGGGTTAGTGTTAATGACGGTTAATTAATGCAGTGTCTCTATAAAATCGGAGACAGGCCTTATCTATAAAATCCTGAGAAGAACACATTTCTGCATAAATTAACATTCCTGAACGTTTTTTAACTGCCAATTCCGAATCCCCTTATATGAACTTAAACCAGCTATTCTGAAGAGATAAATCACACTTGGTTTTATGCACTTGTTATTGAAAACATAATACAGGTATTAAATACTTTATAAATTAGACCAAATAAATGCATTTAGGCGGAGTCAACATCTCCTTGTTTTGGCTATCTCATTGTTCTTATTTCCTCTCATCAGTGAAACAAACACAATGTACGTTAGCCTTTCAACTAGATTCAATGTTATAAGTAAAATGAACAGGTAAAACATTCAGCATGATCAAAAACATGCTTCTTGTTGAAAGTTTTTTTAAATGCTAATATGAAAAAATAAATATATATATATTTTTTTTTTAATATATATTTGGCGACCCAATTCAAATCTCCTGCGATCCACATGGTGGTGGGTGGGTGAGAATTTGTTGTGCTTGTGTTTGCGGCCATTTGTGTGCTTGTGTGTGTGCTTTTGTGTGTGGCCGTTTGTGTGTGTGTGTGCGTGTGAGTGTGCGTGTGTGTGTGCGCGCGTGCGTACCTGATGTCGGGGTACTTGGACACCAGCGTAGAGACCTCCAGGTAGAGCAGCGTGGGGTCCGTCAGCTTGAAGACCTCGGCGATGGCAGCGATGGAGTCACACAGCCGGTCCGTGTCCTCTCCCTGGGGGGCAGCGGACAGGGGGGGGGCGTCAGTGAGCCATCTATCGTTCCTCTTTCCTACGCTACTCTTGGTGTCGGTGCTCTCCGGTCGGAGCCACAGGGTGGGTGTGGTGAACACTACAGACAGCGTGGTGTTAGTTCACCGGTGGGGTTAGGAGCCACAGGGTGGGTGTGGTGAACACTACAGACAGCGTGGTGTTAGTTCACCGGTGGGATTAGGAGGTTAGCTACTCCCACACCGTGTTAATGAAAAACAGAACTTCTGGAGAAGTGCAACGAAGACGGGGTGACGGGCCAGAACGCGTCGGGCCGAACCCCTCAGACGCTAGGGTCTGAGCCTGGCCGGTGTTACTGGGGCGTGATTGGCCGAGCAGAGCAGTGGCTGGCTCAACGGTTTAGTGTCAGGGCTCCCTCAGAGAACACGTCCTGAACGTCAACATGCTGAGGTATGACGCTGCAACACATCTGCATTACGTTGCAACACATGAAGGGTTCGGCTTATTGAGTCACCTCCGTGACTCAGTGGACCGGGGGAATACAGTTTGTGCGAGTGCTGTGACCAGGAAATGTAAAAAAAGAAAATGTTGTTTCATTGTGGCTCTGAAACACACACGCACCCCAGGCATACGCACACAAGCACACACACACACACACACACACACACACACACAGCTTACCGCGGTGAGCTTCCTGAAGAGGAACTTGAACTGCTCCGCCTCCTTCATCATGCGGTCGGCCCCTTCACGTCGCTCCTCGGCGTTCCTGAAGGTGATCCTCTTCTGCATCACCGCCTTGATGTACTCCACCACCACCCTGCGGTGGGCCTCGCCGCTCATCTCCTGCAACGCACGGCACCAGGGCTATCGCTACGGCAACACACGGCACCAGGGCTATCGCTACGGCAACGCACGGCACCAGGGCTATTGCTACGGCAACGCACGGCACCAGGGCTATCGCTACGGCAACGCACGGCACCAGGGCTATCGCTACGGCAACACACGGCACCAGGGCTATCGCTACGGCAACACACCGGCATCGGCTATCGCTATGGCAACCACACAGGCAGGCCGTCACCAACACTATCGCTAAGGCAACCACACAGGCAGGGCGTCACCAACGCTATGGCAACCACACGGCGGGCCGTCACCAACAGGGCTTCGCCAACGGTATGCCAGGCCAAGAGGCACGGCCATTTTGATCTCATTTATATGGACTGTTGGGCAATCACAATAATAACGACTATGTTGCCAAAAAAAAGCCACTTAGAAGTAAGAAATTACCAAGTTAATTTGAGACTCTGGGATATGAGCTTGAGTTTCACACTACGGCCTCTAGGTGTCGCCATTGCTAAAGCCTAATGTAAAAACACATCACAGCTCTTCAAATAATTCATATCCAAACCAGCCAGAACACGGATTTAACCAACTGAAACATGATGAATCTATATATATTATAATATTATTAATCCTGCATTGATCTGATTTGGTTTAGGCGTTGGAGACATAGAGCGAAGTCGTCGGTTGGTCATTTTGGTTGCTTGTTTCGATGTAGAAGTTAAATAATTGAAGAGGAGCGCCTCACCAGGTTGAAGGGTTTCTTGATCTTGTTGAAGTCGTTGAAGTAGTCCTCCACGGTCACGCAGATGGTGTCGACCGCGTGGGAGCCCAGCAGCCACTTCCTGGTCAGCAGCTCGTTGAGGTGGAGCTGGGCGGGACACAGGCAGGGTTTACCTCCGGCGCCGCCCCAGGGTACCACCTGGACGCGGCTGGGGGGCGCTTTACATTCCACTCCTAGGTTGACCACCAGCCCTAACCCTAACCCTAACCCTAACCCTAACCCTCCATGTCTGGCTTCTGCCGGTCTGTCGGTGTCTTTTTCTTTTAAGGTGGAATATAAAACCACCTAGCCTGGCTAAGGCCAGACCTCATCTCAATCGACATTGAGGAGAGCTCTGGGAACCACACGTTCATTTTCTCGTATTTGAGGCGTGGTTTACGATTGCCCGGAGCCGTTGATTGGGCGCTACGAAGGTCTGAGTCTGTACGTAGCTCATAGCCAATCGTATCAATTACACCAGATGACGTATGTAGAGCGACAGAAATTCGATGAGGGAGAAGACGATGGGTGTGCGCATAGACGTCGTCATCGTCTTGCCGTCCCTCAATGTTCTGTGATTGGTTCCCTATCTCGGGCGAAAATCGGATCCATGGAATCCAGGCTGCCTGGCAGCGCGAAATGAAATCGCACGCAAGGCAGCCTGGGTATACCCAGGGTAAAAACCACCAGGTGTGAGTGTGATTAGCCGCAACGAGCCATACGAGCTAATCCCACTCACACCTGGTGGTATAATACGTCACCTTTGATGTATTTCACGGAACAGAACAAAACGCAGTGGAGGTGAAAAAATGGCCGTTCATTTGCTTCCACTAAGATAAATAATTTTAAGCCAGGGGGAAGCAAAGCATCCCGATACTCGCATGAATAAAGGTTTAGCCCCATCACACGGGAGGTCCAGGGGTACATCGTTAACCAAGTCAAAACATTGTGCATTGTAGGAATTCGGTGGAGGATGTTAAGGTCTCATTAGAATAAAGGTAATATTTTTCAAGGTTGTCAGAATTTTCTATCCAAATGAATTAGTCAATGAATGATGATCCTATTACATAAACCACATTTATCTTTCCTCTACATCTTTTTTAACTATAGTATCTGTTGGACCAGCCCATCTTGCTTTTCAGCCAATCACAACACTGCTTACCTCCAGATCTAGGAACACCTCGTCCAATAGGAACTGGCAACCTTCTTTGGCCACCTCGTTCAGGGTCTTCTCTATGTTAGCGTCGCTAGCGGTGGGCTCAGAGGACTGGGAGTACTTCCTCTTCAGACTGTTGATGGACTCTCTAGGGGAAGCGTAGAGACGGCAATGGTCGATCTGGAGTCACTACAACACGCGCATCAACAGGCAATCCCTTTCATTTACACATCAGTGCCCTCGAACCCATGCTAAAAGAGCAGATACTCCACCTTTAATATTCCAAATGTTAGACTTGGTTATCAGTTAATGTGATTGTGTCGGACATTCAACCGACGTATTCTTTGTCCGTGCTGGAACCGTTGCTGTGTGACCTACTTGAACGTCTGGCAGTTGTTGATGATGGCGATCATGTACTGGATGTAGCACTGAGGCAGCTGTCTGTCTCGCAGGTGATCCTCCTTGTAGGCAATGGCCTCCTCTTTATACCTGCAACACAAATGCATTCCCTCCTTTAAGAGTCAGGTTATGTTGTCTTCCTCCGTGGAAGTTTGACCCTTTGGTCTTCTGGACCAGGTGGATCATCTATCCTTCTCTCAAACGTTTTGTATTTGTTGCAGTTTTTTTGTCTTAAAATGCTGACAGCGGAAATAACTCTGGTAGAATGCACAAAATAATTCCAACCGTTCGTTATGTCTTTAGAACTCCAAACGCAAGTGAATCAAATATATGCTGTTAATTTTCAAAATCGTGAACATTTAAACGTCGACTTTGCACACTCAGGGAAGCACAGCTTGGAGCAGGTGAGGGGCAGAGAACACACCTGATGAGGAAGGTGTTCATCTGTTTGAGGCACAGCTTCAGGACCTGCTCTTTGAAGCCTTCGTTGATCTGGGCTGCCACCTGCAGGTTCTGCTCAAACATCTGGAGAGAGGGAGAGAGTTAAACCTGGAGATTCAGCTAAAACATCTGGAGAGAGAGAGAGAGAGAGAGAGAGAGTTAAACCTGGAGGTTCTGCTCAAACATCTGGAGAGAGAGACAGAGAGACAGAGACAGAGACAGAGACACAGAGACAGAGACAGACAGAAGCAAAGAAGTTCTGCTAAAACATGGCAGCAGGGAGAGGAGATGGCGGCCGTCTCTGTGAGACTCACCTGGAAGACGATGGCAGGCAGGGTGGTCTGGTAGTATCCGTCTTGGTCTGCCTCTGGTTCCGTGTCCTTCTGCCAGTCCTTCTTGTCCGTTTCCAGAGCCTTGCGCAGCCAGCCAGTTATATTAGACTGTAGGGAGAAGGAGGGGGTACGGTCACACATCAACTGGAGTCTAAAACCCCCCATTTTGTCAGAGCATTATTTGACCTGTAGATGGCAGCAAACTAGGGTATAGTTACTCCTTAAAAGTGAAGGGCATGAATTCTTTGTGTTTGAATCATACGGAAATAAAGTATCTTGTGCTTCTAGTGATGGTGAAGGAAATATAATGAAATGGTGCAAGACATGAGGCTTTCTTAATTTCTATGTGCATGCATTTCCATAATAAGAGTATAGCATTGCAGTCTACGGTTAAGCACAGTATAATACAACAATATATATTTATAATACTGCATTGTGCCTAATGCCAATAACTCTGATTGAGGCTAGTCCCAGCCTATGAGAGCTCAGGTTCCCCGGGGGCGGGGCCGTCCCGGGCCTCCCCATTGGCCGCTGCTCACGGTGAAGGTCTGCACGTATTTGCTGAGCAGCTCGTCGACCACGTCCTGAGGCAGCAGCGGCTCCAGGTGGTTCACGTCACACTCTGAGCGCAGGTCGGGGTGGCCCATCATGTCCTCGCTGGAGCACGCACAGACAGACAGACAGACAGACAGACAGGCAGACAGGCAGACAGGCAGACAGACAGACAGACAGACAGACAGACACACAGACACACAGACACACAGACAGACAGGTCCTTATGGTTAGAGCGGAGACAACCCTGAAGGGATCGTGGATTCCTTATGCAGAGATATACCAGGTGGCCTATCAATGAAATAAAGTGGATAATACAAAATAAACACAGGGCTTTAAAAGTCACGCAGGAAAACAGTAAATGATACAAAGAAGTTATCAGATGAAAGTAAAAAAAAAAATGCAGGTGTTTATGTGCACATCAAAATGATTACTGGGTTAACAATACGATTAATCTATTAAAAATGCAGCTATTTAAAGTAGCCTATATCTGCATTCACGTTCAAAAAGAATCAATAATCTAGGGTAGCATAAGTATTTTAAAAACGTTTGTTTTTTAATAAGCATGTCCAATCATTTCATTCGGGCAGAATGAGATGATTGGACATGCTTTATATGACCTCCCAGTCTGCCTCCCGACCACTAGCAGACGCACCCCACCCGCCCACACTCTGCACCCTACCCGCCCACGCTCTGTCTGCACCCTACCCGCCCACACTCTGCACCCCACCCGCCCACACTCTGTCTGCACCCTACCCGCCCACACTCTGCACCCCACCCGCCCACACTCTGCACCCTACCCGCCCACACTCTGCACCCCACCCGCCCTCTCTCTGCACCCTACCCGCCCACACTCTGCACCCCACCCGCCCACACTCTGCACCCCACCCGCCCACACTCTGCACCCCACCCGCCCACACTCTGCACCCCACCCGC
>NC_082389.1:710972-761423 GCF_031168955.1 Gadus macrocephalus
GTCTTCGAAGTAGATGCGGATGAGGCTCATGTCGCTGGTGTTCTTGCTGTCCATGCGGTACTGCTCGTACATCAGGTCGTCGCGGGAGAACTCCAGGTCCATCAGCTTGCGGTGGGCCTTCAGTAGCTCTGCCTGCTCGATCAGATGCTTGGTCTCCTCCACTATCTCAGGTACTGCTCAGAGCCACGGGCACACAGCAGGGAGATAACACAGGAGAGACGCGTTAACAATAGTCCAATGAACTGCAGGTCCGTAGCCTCTTCAGGACATCAAGGGTGCATCAGTGTGTAGCTGAAGATGGGGAACATCTTAAAATGTTAGTTGCAACTTGAACGTTCACTTGGGACGTCTACATCATGCATATTGGCTCGGTATTTGCACACTCTCACTGTTCATAGGGATATGTACGTATATAGTATATATATAGATAGTCATACAGTTAATACAGAATATACAGAATGTTTTCAAGCAGACCCTGTCTGCTGGAAATCTGTGTCTGAATTGGAGGTGGGCCAGACACATAATCCAGGGCAAATAAAAGATGAGCATGCAGAGTAATTTTACAGCTGAAACGCCTGAATTTCCCTTGTGGGACAATAAAGTGTCCTTGTTCATTGACTCTTAAAACACCAGCAGCATTTCAAACGGACTCCCCCCGATCCCATCCGAGTTCGGTACTCCGGGTTTTGGTTTTACCAGAGAAGATGTTCTTGAGGTTCTCCACGGCGGACGCCAGCTGGCTGTGCTGCACCACGGCGTCCTTCACGTCCTTCAGGCTCTCGATGGTGTTGATGCTCTGCCTCCAGTCCTGGCTGACGTCGGCCAGCGAGCCCTGGATGTCTTTGACGTCCACCAGGGCGTTGTGAAGCTGGGTGAGCCCGGTGCGCACGCCGTCCAGCTGGGACTGGATGGCCGCCTGGAGGGGGGGGGGGGGGGGGGGGGGGACACAAGGAACACGATCAGGCAAGGAGAAGGTGGGGAGAACAGTACCTCAAGGCGACCAAAGATCCCTAAAATAAGGAGAAAATAATCCTGGGATTGCACATTCAGAAATAAAAGACCCCAACATGTGATGAATGTACTCCTGGAAGGAAAGGTCCATCCTTCAGAATGGGGAAAGGTTGTGTTAGGCAAAATACAAATAGACTTGAGAATCTTCTCACATGCTTCACTGACTGCTTTATTCAACCCACTTCCTAGTGTCGGTCATGGTTTAGGTGGCACTACAATACTGCATTACCGTTGTTCTTTACACTCATGATGAAATGTGCCGAGTAGAAACTGTGCTGTTGCATAGTATTTTACCTTCATATGCACAGGGACTCACTTCCATAAAACTCCAAAAGATAAAGCTTAATAGAATAAGCAATGAATATGAGGATATGAACACATCTGCAGTTTCAGAAAGTGGATGCCAAAATTCGATCGCGATTTAGATTATTGGGTCAAACAATCTCCAAACTGATATAATCGAGTTCAAACGATTACTTTTTAGTTATTTTTAAGTATAGTTATTATAAACATTAAATGTTTTTAGAAATTGCTGGATACATACTCCTAGCTTATTTTCGATTTGAACATTTTGTGTATATTTTTACGGTTTCTTTTGGAGAGGAATGCTGAATAAATGCATCATGTTTTCAAACTCTAAAGTAATCGTGACTCCAACATTGACCATAATAACCGTGGCCCTGTTCCTCCCTGACCCGGCCGCCCTGACAGAGAGCCGCGGCGGTCGGCGGCGCGCTCACCTTCAGCCGGGCCTCCACGGAGGCCTTCTTGCGGGCCTCTCTGCGTCGGTACTGCTCCACCTTGTCCAGCTGGTCCGACCGCTGCAGCATCCCGGCCACGCGCTGCACCGCCGTGGCCTCCGCCTCGCGGTTCGTCTCCTCCATGGCGCCGAGGGACCGCAGCCCGGTCAGATGATCAACCCCGCCTGGGGGAGAGGAACCCGGTTCAGGGTCTCATGGAGGCAACGCTGTTGCTATGGTGGCTATAGATCCGATACCCAGGAGTGGAGCAGGTCACTTTTGGAAGGCTGCAACTGTAAATGTGCTGTAATATTATACTGTTTATATATATACATAATTATAAGATGTCTACTGATACATATAACTTTGACCTCCAGCTTCTGATGAAGGACCGCCCCCTCAAACAACACAAATGCATAGTCCTTAGCATTTCAGTCATCCACACTGCACTATCGTCAAAGAGGGGTGTGTGTGTGTGTGTGTGTGTGTGTGTGTGTGTGTGTGTGTGTGTGTGTGTGTGTGTGTAGTATACCAATTGGATTTCCATGTATCATTATCAATGGTATCTGATATGATTTATTTATTTCAATCTGTGACTGCTGTGTGGCATATTTGTACTGTACAGCACTGTGGTCAATAACGGTACAAGTAAACTTGATTTGATTACCGATTTATATTTATATATATATAAATATTAGCAGCGGTCAGGCTACCTGGTGTCACATTAGGTGCGGCCACACCAACCGCACCGTACAGTAATAGTAATGACATGACAACAAAGCCACTCACTAAATGTACTTCCTTACAGAAATGAATGACCATTGTGCACATTTGTTCAGTGTCTGTGTGTATTTTTTTTTTTAAACATTTCTATATTTGAATAAATTGCTGAACTTGCATTGGAAAATCATTTGAGTTTGCGGCTATAACGATGAAGGTTGAAGCTTTATGCAGCTGGATGGCTGACGTTAATGAACAAAGGATGAACTCACTAAGAGGCCAATTTATCTTTCTCGTTTTTGGTATCCTACAACTTAGGAATGCTGATTGTAATAAAACATGCATGTCTTCTCGACCAAATTGTCTAAGTTAGCCAGCGATGCTCAAAACAACCCATCTAAGATATAGCGCAAGCTAAGCCCAGACGAATTGACATTGAACGGTCATTGATGCGATTTATCGGGCTGACTATTCAAACCATTTTAAACGTTCTTACCGATTCAAGTCAAAACAGTAGCGAATGCGAAGACATGTCTCTTCAATCACTGCTAAAAGAATCGATGTTTATGTTCAACAGTCAGGGACAGTTCCTGGTGAGTGAAGCTAGCACAGCATCAGCTGATCGCTAGGTAGCTGCTCAGGCACATCAGTGCTGCGCATTTTCTACGCAGGACGCAGAAGTATTTGCGCAACTGATGTTTTGAATTCTAGGACCATCGTTCAATATCCTTCAACATATTGCATATTGCAAATTGAATAATCTGCAATAAAAAACAAAGACGAATATTTTTGGGAAATACTGAAAACGATATTAAAAAAAAAATATATATATATATAGACTATAAAAAACATGGACGCATTACTATGACATTTTACAAATGTAAAAATACTGTGAAAGTGTGTGAAAAGTCATTTAGCAAATGGTATCAAAGATGCAACTGAAATTGTTTTATAAAACTGATTTTATTAACAAAATGATACTTCACTCAATTCATTTTATTTCAATAACAGGGGGGCACCAAAGCAAATAATAACTATACGAAATGACATCATTTAGTACAAGATTACATTCTACTGATAAGCATGACGCAGAGAAATATCCAATAAAAACATATGCTCCACATCAGGGATGTGGAGGCACCACTTCCTTACATCCTTACACTGCAATACAAACAATAACAGGCTGTCATTTCATCATGGTAACCCTTTCTTCGATGCATCTCCCTGCCTCGCCATAACCGCCAAACCTCCATGTCACAAAAAGGTTTGAATGGCAATAGTTACGCTCCCTGGCACAGGCTTCAGCCAATCACAGCAATAGTAATAATCTATGTTTCACCAGAGATGGTCTTCCTCCTGCTTCGTTTAAGTGATTTGTCCATTTTTAAAAATATGTCTCTCAAACTTTTTTCATCCATACATAATTTTATACCTAATATAACATTGAACAATACAAAGAAATACAAATAAATGAATAAATGTATGAAAACTTGCCATTTGCTAAAGAATTAGGGAATTTTGTGTCATCTGAATTCTATAACGTGCAATTGTCTAAAAGTAAACAAATAAACAACATTTCTGTATGTACACAAAAATATATTACTATTCTGAATTCATTGCCTTTCGTTACTATAATTTTCACTAAATATTTCCTTCTTCTTTAGAACTCAGTATTCTTCAGGAATATGTCTGCATCTGGCAAATTGAAAACTCACTTGAAATGTTTACAAAAGTAAAATATAACTCCCGGAGATCTAACCCTCAAGCCACTGTTTCTGCAGAAGAATTTGCATCCCTCCCATCAGCTGCTTGGGAAGATGGAAATCAAGCTGAGAGGGGAAGAGGAATTGTCATCAAACTGTACACACACAACGCTGTCCCAACCATAGATAGGAATAGAGATACTGTATATGCATATTGTACATTGTACAAAACAAGGACCGGAGAGATCAAGGATTAATTTCTCCAGTATATTATTCCTTATCTACTCTTTGACCAATATGTTGTCTCCTGTCAATCACTAGTGCTATGTTTTATTGACTAGTTCTTGGATGAATGGTAGAATAAGGTGTTGGAAAATGATGTTAATAAAGTAAAAAATAACCTGACTGCCAGAGCTGCCACACATACTCATGTGCGTGTCCTGTTGGTAAAACATTTCTTCTTCCTCTTCTTTCCTCTCATTTGTCCTATTTGCATCAGGCACAGAGTGCATGGCACAGCTGATAACAGAAGAGCAATACGCTGTAACGCAGCTTCGCTTCAGGTTATTTCTGTCCATGCATCGTCAACTATCAACCCTCTATTTGGATTATTCACATTTGAATCTGATTCGTTTATCCAAATTGATTTGTGCATGGCAAACGGGGGAACAAAATGGAATATTTTCTGGATGTGGATGTCCGTTGGATAAGGAAACGTTTCATTCTTTTACATCTTCTTTCCCTCCAATCATCTGAACTAGGTACACATCTACACAATTCTAAAAGCCAAACACTGAGTGGTCACTAAATACATTTCAAATACAAAAATAATTGTGAGCAGCATGTTTTTGAGGTTACAGTGTGAGTGATGTTAAACTTTTGAGGCAATTGCAAGACCCTGACAAGCAGATACAAAAGGATGGAGTACTCCCAGAAACATACCAAAATACTTCCTTCATATCGATCCCCATTCTGTGTAAAGAGGACTTCTATACAAAAATAATTAAGGGGGGGGGGGGGGGGGGGGGGGACAGTCTGCGTGACGGCGCCTACTGCATGTAGATGTACTGGTGGGGTGTCCTCCCCAGAGCGTTGAGGCCACAGAAGGCCGGCTGGCCCCCGTCCCCCCTGTGGCCGTCCGACCAGGGGGGCGAGTCCAGCGGCTCCCTCTTGATGGCCGCCAGCGCCCCCCCCCTGAGCTCCAGGTACTCCAGCTTGTCCGCCTCGATCGCCCGGCCCCCGTAGTCCTTTGGCTCCGCCCCGCCGTAGCCGTCGGCCCCCGGGTAGGCCCCGCCCCCCGGCGACGGCCCCGGGCCGGAGAAGGGGCCGGCGTACAGGGACCTGGAGGAGAGCCGGGTCACGGCGGCGGCGTACAGGTACTTGTGATGCCCGTTGAGGGGTCCGCTGGCGGGGGGGCTGAGGGCGGGGGCCCCGCTGCAGCCCTTGGCCCTCTGGCAGGGGCTGTAGGGGTGGTAGAAGTCCTCCTCGGTCTTGACCTGGTGGGCGGGGGGGTGGTGGTGGTGGGGGTGGTGCTCGGGGTACACGGCGGCCGGGACGGCGTAGGGCTGCTTCTCCCACGCGTCGCCGTACGGCCGCCGGCCGCCGCGGCCCCCCGGGTCCGGGTCCTCCTCCTCCGTCTTGACGGCGGGGGGCTCGGGCAGCAGCAGGCCGCCGAAGCCCTCCACCCCCCCCGCCGTACCTCTCCGCGGGGTCGGGGACCCCCCGCTGTGTGCACCCCCCGTTGGAGCCCCCCCGGACCCCGCAGCCCTGCCTGCCCTGGGGGGGGGCGGGGAACCTACCCTGCTGGCTCCGGGCGGGGTCCCAGTAGGGGAGGGGGTCCCCGGGCGGCGGGGGCGGGGCTTTGGGCCCGCCCCCCGGGGAGGACAGGCAGAAGTCGAGGGGCTCCTCCTGGGGGTAGAGCCCCCCGCCGCGGCACCGCAGGCCGGGGGCTCTGGGGAGCGGCGACCAGGCGCCGTGGCGGGGGCACGGCTCGGCCCGGGGCCCCGGGGGGCCGGCGCTCCAGTTGGGGAGCAGGAAGTCACTGCTGTCACCTGATCCCCGCGAGGAGGGCGGCTTCCTGTCACTGCGGAGAGAGAGAGGGTCGATCAGGACGGACCGACCGACAGACGGACGGACCGACGGCAGGACGGACCGACGGCAGGACGGGGGGACGGACGCTGGGGGGACAATCAGCACCGCTCTGCGTCGACCTCAGGGACGACGTGGATAGGGTTGTTTTATTGATAAGATATTGGCTGACATCTTATTTACATATTGGTTACCCAGCTCAGACGGAAAGAAACCAAGAAGACACACATACAGTCGTTGTCTAAATATACTCAAGTCTAATTACGATTCCTTGCATTACACACGATACATGTGACAACAGAGGAGTTCAGATTCCACAAGCTCATGCACTACAACGTTTAGCCCGTCTCTTTGAAGTATCATTTCTATCCCGCTTTGTAATGCAGAGAGAGAGTATTATGTTTCATTGATTGCTGTATTTTAGGTAGAATATACAGTATATCGCTGCCACTTCCTACTGCAATCGAAGACACAGCGATCCTCAGTTGTGCTCCCTGTTCCGGGTAACGCACCCCGAACCCCCTGATGCCCCGCGCAGCACCCCGGTGCCTACCTGCTGTCCGGGCTGTCGCCCGCGGGCCCCTTGGACTTGCTGCGGCCGGCCACGCCCTTCAGCCGGAGCTCCGTGCCCGAGGGCGCGGCCAGGGGCACGGCCACGCAGAACAGAGCCAGCTGGGGCGGCAGCAGAGCCCCGGACTCCGTCCTCCTCTTCTGGCCCTGCAGGAAGCGCAGGCTGCCCTGGAACTGCATGCTCTGTGGGAACGACGCGGGAACGTTCTCCGTCAGCGGGGGCGCTAACAGGGAACGTTCTCCGTCAGCGGGGGCGCTAACGGGGAACGTTCTCCGTCAGCGGGGGCGCTAACGGGGAACGTTCTCCGTCAGCGGGGGCGCTAACGGGGAACGTTCTCCGTCAGCGGGGGCGCTAACGGGGAACGTTCTCCGTCAGCGGGGGCGCTAACAGGGAACGTTCTCCGTCAGCGGGGGCTCTAACGGGGAACGTTCTCCGTCAGCGGGGGCGCTAACGGGGAACGTTCTCCGTCAGCGGGGGCTCTAACGGGGAACGTTCTCCGTCAGCGGGGGCTCTAACGGGGAACGTTCTCCGTCAGCGGGGGCGCTAACGGGGAACGTTCTCCGTCAGCGGGGGCTCTAACGGGGAACGTTCTCCGTCAGCGGGGGCGCTAACGGGGAACGTTCTCCGTCAGCGGGGGCGCTAACGGGGAACGTTCTCCGTCAGCGGGGGACATCGTGCTTAAATGATCACAATTATCCCAGTGTTGTAATGCTACCTGATTGGACTGGTTTGGGGCCCTGATGGTCTTCGTCAGATTCCTTTCTTTTTTATTATGTTTATTATTATTTTATTATTAAGACAATGATTTTTAGGTTTGGGTTACTCGTGACCATCGGACGAGTAGAACTCAAGTTTGTGTCCAATACGTATTGCACATTTTACACTCCATGTGAGATGACGTCATTCCACACATGACGTACTCCCTTGTATCTTTGACTTGGTGACTCTGGTGACCAAATCAGGTGGTCAACTGGTGATTTTGAACACATGAATAAATACACACACACACACACACACACACACACACACACACACACCAGGAAGCCGGAGGTGCTGTCCAGCAGACAGCGGACGCGGGCGATGAAGCAGCGAGTCAGGAAGGACGTCAGTTCTGACGGAACGCCGTCGGGCTCCTTGACGCTGAACAGACTGCCCACCAAGAACTCCTCCCCTTAAGACGCGCACGCACGCACGCACGCACGCACACACACACACACACACACACACACACACACACACACACACACACACACACACACACACACACACACACACACACACACACACACACACACACACACACACAATTTGAATATTGTATTTATTTCTATGTGTTTATTTATGGAAAACAATGCACGATGATGACCAAATTGAAGAACATACATACCTGTGTCAGTCAGAGTAGGCATGTCCAGTGCATTGCACCCATCTTTAAATAAAATTTAAAAAAAAAGATTATTAACACTTTGAAAGTATCCATCCACAAAAGACTAAATAGATTCAAATGTTGGTTTTTAAATGGTGTAAGTGCTCCATGTGTTTGTTTGTCTCTGTTAATCTATGCGGAGACATTAGATCGCAAACCGTGACTACACTCAGTTTTGGCTCCACTTTCTGCACTCTCCTTGTAGACAGCAACACGCACCGTCCAGGAAAATCAGCCAATTATAACTGAGCGCAACTTAAATCATTTTAAGGAAAGGCACGCTTTCTTCTAGAGCACCATTCAAACACAAGGCAGACACACAGCAGTTATCTCAGAGAGGGGATCAACGGTAAACGACGTGAGTGAGTGAATGTTGAGTGACTGAGTGAGTAGAGAGTGAGTAGAGAGTGAGTACAGAGACCTGTTGCTCCGGGGTCCCCGGCCGGCTGGAGGGAGGAGCTCTGGGAGGCGGGCGGGCTCATGGCCCAGTGGAGCTGCCGGCGGAGCTCCTGGCGCTCCTCCACGTGGATGTAGTCAAACACTTTCTGGTGCATCACGTCCGTCTGGGGAGCACATGTGGGGACGAGGAGGGCTTTAGAGTCTGACTTCACTGTCTACTGGAAACAAAGTCACTGTTGTGGTATGAAGGCTGGCCTTTTGACACCACACTTCACCTCTTCATTCTGCACTCCATTGCACCACAACGAGCGGTTTGAGACCAAACTGCAGTAGTCCGACATCAGCGGTCGATAATGTGTAGGTATGTATGTATGTCAGTCCCTCCACCCTTATTGGTGATTGGTTGACTGCAGCTGAATGATCACCAAACTGTGCAGTCTTTGTGTATCTGTGTCGTTGTGTATGTGGGACAATACAAGGAAAATGAGTCTCCCCAAGAAAGTATATATTTGCTTGTTTAAACAGACCGCATTCCGAGAGAGAGCGAGAGTGAGGGAGAGGGAGAGGGAGAGGGAGAGGGAGAGAGAGAGAGGGAGAGGGAGAGGGAGAGGGAGAGGGAGAGGGAGAGGGAGAGGGAGAGGGAGAGAGAGGGAGAGGGAGAGAGAGAGAGAGAGAGAGAGAGAGAGAGAGAGAGAGAGAGAGGGAGAGGGAGAGGGAGAGGGAGAGAGAGAGAGAGAGAGAGAGAGAGAGAGAGGGAGAGAGAGAGACCAGAGTGAGAGCGCAAGAGAGAAAGGGAAAATGGGAGAGAGAGCAACACAGAGAGAGAGAGCGAGAGCGAGAGAAAGAAAGAGAGCGATAGGAAGAACGGCCATTAGTGAGAGTCGGCCAACAGACCCAGCAGGGGTCCCTGCTCCCCCATTAACCCTGGCATCAGGGGGTCGGCCGGCATTGTCTGAAGCTCCGGCGCGTTGACCTCTCCTCTTAACCCCCATCACCCATTGCTTGATCCCCCCCCCCTCTGTCCCACGCTAGCGAAGGTATCCACCCGACGCCGGGGGTGTCGTGCCGAGGCCAGCCGAGCGTGACACGGGGCCCGGGGGGGGGGGGGGGGGGTAACAGGGAGGGGTACAGGGGGAGGAGGGAGAGGAGAGGAACGCTATAGGATGGGAAGGACCCAGAGCTGGAGGCAACCTGGGCCAGGGCAGAGAGCAGCTGAAATGAAAGCCTGGGTGTGTGCGTGTGTGTGTGTTTGTGTACGTGTGTGCGTGTGCATGTGTGTCAGTTAGACGTGTTTCAGTTCAGAGTATCTCTGGTCATCTCTCAGTGTGTTCTCCCGTCGACCCATCAGCCTACAGATGGCTCCGTAGTGTAACTATATAACCTTCACTAACACACGGTTACCAATAGACGTCTCACTTTTGGATCTCAACCCAGTAATTCCCAACGATCCAACTCTCCTTTCCATTCCCTCACTCTCCCCCTCTTCCTCTTGTCCTTTCTCCCCTCCCCCCCCCCCCCCCCCCCCCCCCCCCCTGCCCTTAACTCCTCTAATTCATGGCAGTGCTTCGCGTGCCCCCCCACCCTAAATCCGCTGGCATGGTTGGGGTAGGAGGGAGAGGGCGAGGCGCGGAGGGAGCAATTGTTCTTCTAATGTTCTAATGGGTTCATCCCACCCACCTCCATCTCTCTCCTCCCCATCGCCCTGCCCCGGTCATGAGAACAACACCAGCCAGGCCTTTGTTGACGACGGGAGGGTTGGAACACAACGCATTTATCGTGTCACACGCATTCAACGTGTTTTCAACTTAGTCTCCTGTTACTGGCGTGCATTATATACCTAGCTTTGTTCCACTTCCTGTCTCTGCCCCGGGTCTGAGACTATAGAAACCGGGGTCGAACATGTTGTGGTGCTACCATAACCTGCTCATTATCTATATTATTGTTATATTATTACACGGAAGCAACAAGTGAGGAACGGAAGGAGGCATCTGACATAGGCGTCCGGCGTCCGGCCCCAGTGTGGGGGCTTGGGGCCCCAGTGTGGGGGCTTGGGGCCCCAGTCAGGGAACCCCTTTTGGCTTTTCTCAGCTAATGGCGCTAATAAAGTGACTTGTGGGCTTACTTTTAATACCATATTTATTTGCGTTTTTGTGCTTTATCCTACAGTGAGCTAGAGAGGAAGGTCTGGGAGACAGAGGGGAGGATGTGCAGCAAAGGACCCCGGGCGGAATCGAACCCGGGTCGCTGCCCTCAGGGCCGAGCCATACGGTACCGCTCTACCTGGGGAGCCACCGGGGCGCCCCTGGGGCCTACCGTCCACCGGTCTGAGAGCTGGAGGTCAGAGGTCACCTGGTGGAAGCCCAGGTAGTCCACGATGCTGGCGGAGGCGTAGAAGATGAGCCCGTCACTGGTGATCACCAGGGCGAAGCCGGTCAGACACTGGGACCCCGGATGAACCATGAGAACAGAAAGACCCCAATAAACCAAACAGCAGAACGAGACAAAGAACTCAGAACATTTACTGGAACGAAAACAACAACAAGCTGATTCCATCAGTGGCAAAAATGTAACTTTGTCCCGCCTCCACCACATAGCGGAGAAAATATCTGACGAACCACAGCAGTGGTTAAGATAAACATGTGAGGGTTAATAGTTTTATTGGCATTTCCTGACAACATCAAACTCTCTCAAACTCTCATAACTGTCTCACATCTCATAACTGTCTCACACCCTCGTAACGGTCTCACATCTCATAACTGTCTCACACCCTCGTAACTGTCTCACATCTCATAGCTGTCTCACATCCCATAACTGTCTCATAACTGTCTCACATCATAATAGCCGTCTCGCATCTCATAACTGTCTCACATCTCCTAACTGTCTCACTGTCTCATCCTAACTGTCCTCCCTCCAGTCCGTCCTCCTCACCTCCAGCAGCATGTCGCTCTCCACGGGGCGGGGGGCCAGCAGGGGGCCGGGGGCCAGGGGAGGGCCGGGGAGGCCGCGGCCGTGGGGGTGCGGGGGTGGCCCGGCTGGCGGTGTGTGACCTGGGGGACACTCCGACCTGAGCCCCTGGCTCGGCTTCTCCTGGATGACTGGATGGGGGGGGGGGATGGAGGGTGAGGTCAGAGCACGGGGAGGAGGAACGGGGGGGCAATGTGCCGCAGCATGGAGGGCAGCGGCACAGCCTCGCCAGGCGATAGTCAAGTCAAACATGGGACTTTATTCGTTGCGCTTTTCATTAGGGATTTAAAGACGCTTTAGAATGGAGTCCTGGCAGGTTAAAACTAAATGCATAAGAATAGGTCTCCACACGCCTCTATAGAGATACGCAAGGCTAAAGAAGTTAAGAGAGGACAGGGACGCATAGAATGCAGGGAATATGAAAGCTACACAGAAACTCACAAAAACATGACATTTAATTACCAAAGAGAGGCCTATTTCTTCACATGTAGAAAGAACATTTGAAGACGACACAAGACATTAGAGGAACAACACCAAATCCTGTTTATTTATGTTACTTGACTCAGAACAGACAAACATGTGCAGGACGGGACGACAGACTAATAGACTAATGCTGGAGCAAGTCAAGAGGAAGGAACGACATCACAGAGAGGGAGAAGCACACTAACGACTAACTGATGTGTGATTGATTTCCACCACCAGCCACTTTCCATTCACTTCGTCCGCGTCGCCCGGGGTTTTCCAGCGCCAAAAACGTGCGACCACACCTCACGATAGCTCCTCATCACAAGAAGCACCCACACACACACAAACCAACGCACACAGAGACAGACGCACGCACACACACACTTAAACAGAAACACACTTAAACAGACACACACACACACACACACACACACACACACACACACACAGAGGACGTACACCAGAGTAAACCAGCAGTCTGAACCAAAACACAAACACTAAAACACACCATGGGATGAAATGCAGAGAGCAGCAGGAGGCTATGAGTCACCGCAGTGAGAGAAAGAGGAGTGATCAAGCTTTTGAATATCGTGACAAAAAGAATCTCAGCGGTCACGCACACCCTGACGGATGGCTCCCTATTGGTACAACCCGAGAGCCTATCCGAGAGCAGGAAGGCTACATGGGCGGGGCCAACTGATTCATGGCAGTGTGGTTTAGCGCTGTGAAGAAGCAGAGTGTAAAGGGGAAGGGTGTCTACTCCCAGATGGGCGAAGGCTCCGAGACAATGCCCGGCCTGTGGGACTTTTACTGTGGAAACTGAGATTTGAGGATAAACCAATAAAACAGTTTCGGGAAGAAAAGATCAAACTGCTTCTGAGCAAGCACAACCACAAGTTTTTGTTGTGACTCACACCTACTGCAAGCCCATCGAATACAAGAAATAAGAGCGAGAAAATAAGGGTGTGTGTGTTTTAGGTAAGACTGGGGAGCCCCTAATATCCACAGCCCAACTCCAGCACCGCCTCTTGGCTGTGGCCCTGCTGCCATCTCCGTCCTCATAGACGCGTCGTTAGGAGAGACGTTTTCAAACGGATCGGACTTAAATTAACTAAGAACAAAAACACCTCAATGTGGATGGAAACCAAGAAGCAATTGACTGAAGAGACATTCTGAATAACGTCTATGAAAGCTATATACCAGCGGCTGTTTCCATACTAACGAATGTGCATATCATTTCATCATTCATCATTTGCATAATACGGTTTGACAAACGAGGTACTTGAGCTCCACCAGCGTAACGTCAGAAGGCTGAAGGAGCTCCTCATCACGACCATCACTACACCTAGATCTCCTTTTAATCCTGTTTTATTTTTACTTTGACCCTTCAGTGCTAATGAGCGGCCCCTCCTGAGTGAACGGGGGCCCCGCACCGCCCCCGTCCACCGCTGGGAGCCCTCCCGGGGGCCTGGGGGCCATAAGCGCTGAGAGGATCCGGGGCTGGGTCCTCTTGGCCCCTCCTACCTCACAGCCCTCCATCGCTGTCACCACCGTGCGCCCACACAGCCGTCTACACACAGGCCCCACCCCCCCCACCCTCCACCCCCTCCCCCCTCCACCCTCCCCCCTCCACCCCTCCCCCTCCACCCCCTCCAGCAAACACACGAAGGCTTGACTCCAGTCACGCAACCCCTGGGGGGGGAATGAGTGCGTGTGTTCACATCCCTATTTGTCTGTCTTTGTGTGTGTGTGTGTGTGTGTGTGTCTGAGTGCATGTGTGCGTGTTCGTGTGTGTGTGTGTGTGTGCATGTGTGTGCGTGCATGTGCATGTGTGTACGCGCATGTGTATTTTTATGTGTGTGCTCGCCTGTGTATTTTTGGGTGTGTGGGTGTGTGTGCATGTGAATGTGTATGTGTGTGTGTACTTTGTACGCATGTGTATGTGTGTGTGTGTGCAAGTGTGTGGGCGCATGTGTGCATGTGTGCGCATGTGTGTGTGTGTGTGTGTGTGTGTGTGGGCGCGTGTGTGTGTGTGTGTGTGTGTGTGGAGTCCTCCCTAGATGGAGACGTTACAAACAACCCCAGATGCGTCAGCGAGGATTTATCGTTTTACGACCGATACGTCGGCGAACAAATGAACCGACCGATGTTGTGCACTGCAGCGCACCGATCAAACACACAGATGATACCACACACACACACACACACACACACACACACACACACACACACACACACACACACACACACACACACACACACACACACACACACACACACACACACACACACACACACACACAGTGAGCAGAGCAAGGACTGTTCTTTGTTAGGACACTTTAAGACCCCAGCATAGCATTGGTATCAGAAGACTTTCATGACGTCTGCCGGAACACAAACAAACCCACTGAGAAGTTTTGGAAAAGGCCTCTGATGTAATGGACTGACAACTCATGGATGCACACACACACACACAAACACACACACACACACGCACACAAACACACACACACACTCATACAAATATCTTTTTGCAGTGAACTTTACAAAAAACAACATACAAACATTTAACACCAAAATATGCAAAACAACCCCAGTTTCATACTTAACATCTGCACCCCAGGGTGCTGTATGTGGGTGCAGCCGGGTGCTGCACCCCAGGGTGCTCTATGTGGGTGCTGCACCCCAGGGTGCTGTATGTGGGTGCAGCCGGGTGCTGCACCCCAGGGTGCTCTATGTGGGTGCTGCACCCCAGGGTGCTGTATGTGGGTGCAGCCGGGTGCTGCACCCCAGGGTGCTGTATGTGGGTGCAGCCGGGTGCTGCACCCCAGGGTGCTCTATGGGGGTGCTGCACCCCAGGGTGCTGTATGTGGGTGCAGCCGGGTGCTGCACCCCAGGGTGCTGTATGTGGGTGCAGCCGGGTGCTGCACCCCAGGGTGCTCTATGGGGGTGCTGCACCCCAGGGTGCTGTATGTGGGTGCAGCAGGGTGCTGCACCCCAGGGTGCTGTATGTGGGTGCTGCACCCCAGGGTGCTGTATGTGGGTGCAGCCGGGTGCTGCACCCCAGGGTGCTCTATGGGGGTGCTGCACCCCAGGGTGCTCTATGTGGGTGCAGCAGGGTGCGCTGGCTGAGCCCTAGAGCACGGATCCTAAACTACAGGTCCCCGGACGGGTCAAATCTATAATCCTCCTTAAAGCAAAACATCACGCGAGGCCTGGTAAGCAGGCCTGCTGGGTCTTCCTCGCGGCTTCGCCCAAACCCTTTAAGAGAAGAACGCAGCAGAACAAAGCCCAGCCTTCAACCACAACAACAAAGAGCAGGGAAAAATCCATTTTACCAGCCTGAGTGTTGCACGCCACAATGACACGGTTCAACCCTGAGTCTGAATATATGGGAGAGAGGAAGGAGACCACAGGAAGAGGGTTTGTACAAGAGCTGCACAACAAACGGTTCATGAGAGAATTCAGAAGGTCTGGAACTTAGTCGGGGCACAGAGAGGTCAGGAAGGGCTGGAGATCGCCTGGGCCGAGGCATCGGAATCACAAGGGTCTCATTCACCCACAGCCATTCATCCATCCGTCCATCCCTGCAGGAGGCAACCATCCCACCAAAAGGAGGGAGGGTTACTGCTCCTCATCACAGGGAGAGACGGAGAGGGCACACATGAGTCCACCGGTCTGCACGAGAGACATGGGAGAGAGCGTGAAACGCGAGAGCGATGGAGGGAGAGAGATGCCCGAGAGAGTCCAGCAACCGGCCTTAACAGGCCCTCCCACCCTCTTTGTGAACGGACTGTAGTTTGAGTGTGTGTGTGTGTGTGTGTGTGTGTGTGTGTGTGTGTGTGTGTGTGTGTGTGTGTGTGTGTGTGCATGTGTGGCGATTGTAAGCTAAGTTGACAGCTCAAAGTGTTTGGGCGCTGTGAGGGGGTTCCTCACAGCGGGCTTTTAACCTGAACTGTTCAGGCCTCATTGACCACGTCCAGAGCTGGTGGGACAAACACACACACACACACACACACACACACACACACACACACACACACACACACACACACACACACACACACACACACACACACACACACACACACACACACACACACACACACAGCCCTCTGTTGGAAGCACAACAGAGGTGCCTACACTGTATCCAGCACCTTGTCTGATTAACGGCTCCACCCCCACACAGACATGTTGACACCGGATTGAACACACAGACATGTGCACATACGTATGTGCCCATACGTATGGGCACATACGTATGTGCCCATACGTATGTGCACATACGTATGTGCACATATGCACACAGAGATTAGGCATCACCACATACGGCGAAATTAATGCAAAGGGGTGTAATTAATCAGGGATGAATGAGGAATATCCATAAGTGGTAAGACTGGTGGTAACTGGTACAGATTGACCTATACTGGTGTTTGACCTCAGAAAAGGTAAAAAATATTGAAAGTGTTGAACTATTTTCCACTACTTTATCGATTTTTTAATTCCTCTATGACTATTTTGATGATCCCTCTGCTTGTAAGTTAAGAATATCTTGAAAGCACGAACCTAAAGTCCTAGCTTCTATCATATGTTTAAATTAACGGAGCTGAGGCAGAACCGGAACCGTGATTAAATGTCATAACTTCCTCCGTGTGTTTAAAAAATAAACCAATAGCTGAATGGACTGCACGTGATCTGGTGATGGCATCAGGCTGTTGACCGTCCCCCTGTCACCCTCTCTGTGTCCGTCTCTGCTCCTCCACGTTTCTCTCAGGCTCATTCCTGCCTGCCGGGTCCTCCCCTCGGAGGCCGCTTCTGGCTCCGTCGCCCACGGATCATTTTCACTGCATGGTTGAGGTCAGACCCTCAGTCTGTTCCAGTCACGCACGGCGCTGCCTGCCTCCTCCGTCACCCAGTCCCTACACCACCCAACGCACCGCCCTTAAAGGGGCGGGGCCCTGCTGCTGCCCGTTCACACACACACAGGCGCGCGCACACACACAGGCGCGCGCACACACACACACACACACACACACACAGGCAAATATATGTGTGAGAGCACACACGTGCACATCAACACACACCAGATCTAGTAGGTTGGTGGGGGTGGGGGGGCAGTGCTACTGCCTCATCAATGAGGCCCTGCCTCATCAACTGCCTCATCAATGAGGCGGTTTCGAGGTCAATTAGGCTTTGAATCCCGAATCACTCGCAATACACAACGAAGAGGGACATCTGCTGCTGAGGTCTGAATTAAAGATGAGCAGATGAATTTGCCGGGACGGTGTGGAAAGTCCACACACACACACACACACACACACACACACACACACACACACACACACACACACACACACACACACACACACACACACACACACACACACACACACACACACACACACACACACACACACACACACACACACAAGCCTGACCCTCGTCCAATGAGAGACGCCCTGCATGTGGGCTTGGCACCGCGTCACCACAACTCACACACAGACGCACACACAGACGCACACACAGATGGCGTCGTGCTACGGGAGGACCAGGAGAAGCGGCAGAGGTACTCATGTGGATGTTTAATTGACGGTAGGTCTGGGTGGGCGTGGCCAGAGCTCTGACAACACATCCAGACTGCTCCTCCGGACGGAGTCTGGACAGGGGCGTACACGGCAGGAGCAGCTTGGGGAGCGCATTTAATACATCCTGTTTGGCCCTAGTAAGGGCCAAACAGGTAAGATATAGGTGAACCACATACGATATAGTAAGGGCCAAACAGGTAAGATATAGGTGAACCACATACGATATAGTAAGGGCCAAACAGGTAAGATATAGGTGAACCACATACGATATAGTAAGGGCCAAACAGGTAAGATATAGGTGAACCACATACGATATAGTAAGGGCCAAACAGGTAAGATATAGGTGAACCACATACGATATAGTAAGGGCCAAACAGGTAAGATATAGGTGAACCACATACGATATAGTAAGGGCCAAACACGTAAGATATAGATGAACCACATACGATATAGTAAGGGCCAAACACGTAAGATATAGGTGAACCACATACGATATAGTAAGGGCCAAACACGTAAGATATAGGTGAACCACATACGATATAGTAAGGGCCAAACACGTAAGATATAGGTGAACCACATACGATATAGTAAGGGCCAAACAGGTAAGATATAGGTGAACCACATACGATATAGTAAGGGCCAACAACGTAAGACATAGTAAGGGCCAACAACGTAAGACATAGTAAGGGCCAACAATGTAAGACATAGTAAGGGCCAAACAAAGTAAGATGTAGTAAGAGCCAAACAACTGAGATAAAGTAAGGGCCAACAACATAAGATATAGTAAGGGTAAATCCCCTAAAAACTAAAGTAAGGGCCGACCATGTAGGGGGGGCGTCGTCGGGGTCCGGACGTACGCAGCTCAACATCAGACATGTGGCGCCATCCCGTCAACGCCACAAAGGAGAGCGCGGCGTCCGCAGACGACAGCCGGCCCTCACACGGCGGCGTTGTCATCCTCCAATTAGGACGGGGTCCCCGTTGACACCGAGGCTGATGGAGCTCTTTGTGGGGCTGATAGATGAACTCATTACCGCTGACCCCTGACCCCTGACCGACGGGACAGGGTGTGTGCTCCTCGTGTGAACGTGTCATGGTTCCCTGCTGGCGTGCGTGAGGGGCCATGTGTGTGTTCGTGTGTGTGTCTGCGTCATCAAGCATGTTGAAGCCAATGAGCCCAGCTCTCCGTTCTAATAATTGACCAGCGGGTAGGGGTGCCTTTGTGTGTGTGTGTGTGTGTGTGTGTGTGTGTGTGTGTGTGTGTGTGTGTGTGTGTGTGTGTGTGTGTGTGTGTGTGTGTGTGTGTGTGTGTGTGTGTGTGTTCTGCCACCATGAGATAATGCCCCTCACCAATCAGTGTTTTCAGACGACCTGATGAGGAGCTAACTGCTAGCGCCCAAACACGGCCCGTGTTCCTCTAACTCGGTTTATTGTGTGTGCACATGAAAGGAATTTAAATTCAGTAAGTATGAAAAGTCATTATGATTAATATTCCAGGGATATGTTGAGGTTGCAGCGCAGAAAGGAGTTCAACGTATGATGTGTGGTTAAATTGGTTGAAGTTGTTGTTTGACATTTTTAGCAACTCAATCTATTCTAAAGAATGATTTTGGAAATGTGGTTCAACAAACTGCCTTCATGTCAGATTGGATTTGTTCAATGGCAAAGCTTAAAAGAAGAGGGAAATGTACTAAAGGGATTTCTTAAACTCTTCCCCAAACTCAAGCATATTCAGCAAAGGAGACAACGCAATCCTCTCCATCAGGTAAACTTAACGCTGTTTACAGACACGTCCACAAAACCAGGACTTGTGCTTCCACTTGAGGTCCACCAGATCTACAGAATCACGGCTCATCACGCCCAGACGGAGACCCAAACCCCAGTGCTGGCTGTCGGTGGTGGGGTCACGGGCGGGGTCACGGTGGCGGGGTCACGGCCACCTCACGCGATACGGTGACAAACAAGACCCCACATGTCTTACTCTCTGCCGTCTGTCTGCCCAGGGCGTCTGTCTGCCCAGGGCGTCTGTCTGCCCAGGGCGTCTGTCTGCCCAGGGCGTCCGTCTGCCCAGGGCGTCCGTCTGCCCAGGGTGTCTGTCTGCCCCGTGGCTCAGAGGACCAGACTCCACCGCTACGGCGCCTCGCGTCGACACCCCTCGCGGGGCCGTTCACACACGCGTGTGAGCGGGCGCTAAGTGAATTGTCTTGCTTCACGTCAAACTACCGCTCGCGCTACATGGCGTTCCTCAGAGTGAAGTCAGGGAGGGATTGAAGCAAACATTTTTTTCTTTATTTAAGGAATAGGCACTTAGGTTTGGGGTTTTGTTTTAGGGCCTGGCTACAAATGGTTGATTTGATTCAGTCCCCCTAATGGAAGCGCATGGGCCCTTTCTTTTTTTAAGCCAAGCTGGTGCTGCAGCACACATAAATAACACCGGCCTTAAGGTCGAATTACAGGAATAGGAAGTTACTTTACCCTATTGGTGACCTGTGATAAGGGACCATACGGGCACTCACTATCACGACACTGAGAAGCATCAGATCAAAGCTCATCTCAACTTGTGTCTGAATCACACATCCTGTCCACAGCAACGCTCGGCTTCATCTGTCTCTGCCAGACAGTGGAAAGTGACAAAAGGGATTAGAAGGGATGCTTTAACATGTTAATGTCACATGTGCAACTACTCTACTGTAAACCGCTTCACACGCAATGGAGCTAATGTGAGAGAGAGAGCCTAAGGTATCAAGGGTTCTGCTATGAGTTGTCACGCTATTCCATCCTACCCTGTAGGGTTGCATGGGTACATATCCCTCCCAATGCAACTTAATTACTGTCAATACTGTCTAATATATATATGTACGAAAATACATTAAGTATCCAGAACCTTAATGTTGGAGCACTAATGTTTTTATATATATATATATATATATATATATATATATATATATATATATATATATATAAAATGAACGTTCTGGAAACAAAATCTATTTTTGTTTTCATTTACATACTTTGGTTATACTAAAGTGTAACCAAAGCGCCTGGAAAAAAAGAAGTGGATTCTGAAGCGATAGATTCCCCTGGGCGACCGCAGGACGGCCGTTACCCATGAGCCACCGGGGCAGGTCAGGTGTGCGGAGCAGCAAAGTCATGAGTAACCCAGCAGGGTAGAAGCCACGCGGCCGGACAGACCCATGTCCCCGTCATGCTGCAGCCGGTCTTCTGTGTGATGTGAGTGAAAAGGACAGCAGGATATCTGCCGTCCTTCGGGATGGTCAGAGCTGTTCACTACAAGGAGGGGGAGGACAGCACCACCGTGGTCCGATCGCGTTCACACCAGGTCCTTTAGCACACATCCTGGGGCTTGGGGATGCCTCTGCATACTGTTTTTGCTAATAAATGGTATATTTACCATTTATATTTACCATTTATATTTGCACAAGTCCTACCAACTTCTGCCATCAGGCCGCCGATATAGAGTACCCCTATCTAAGAAAACATACACAAAAACTCATTCATACCCATTGCCATAAACAGCTTAAATAAACAATGAATAATGGACTAAATAACCCTGACTCACTGTCACTTTACACATACCCACAGATTTGTTCTTGTTTATTATTACAGTTTTTAATATTTATACTTGTTTTAAGATCTATACACACTATGTGTGCTCTCAGAAATACATTTTGTATGACTGCCTATCAGTACATTGTCCTGTTTGTATGTCGAGCCACGTCAAAGATGATTTTCTGTTACGACGGACAATAAAGTTTTCTGAATCTGAATCTGAATATAAGTATATAATATATCACATGGCTATTGTTAAAGTGTTTACATTATACATGGTATATTTATATTGGAAGGAGAAAATGAGTTTGGGTTGTTTCTGTGCAGTGTCATTTCATTTCAAGCAACTGAATAGTAGTATGCTTGAATGTTGATTGAAATGTTGCATTTTTTTTTATAAGTTTGGAAGAAAATCTGCAAAGATTAAAATAATGTAAATAACATGACCAAAACGTTCCTTATTCAGCAGTGAGTCCCCTATCCGTCACTATGGATAGGGTGTACACAGGCAGGGCCTCACAGACTGGAGAAGCTGACGTTATGCTCAGGCTTCTGTCCACAGAGTTTATAGAAAAAGAAAAGATTGGCCATCCCACACTCTGTATGAAGATGAAAACGCATTCCTGGAGGAATAGAATATGATGAGGGAATACGATAAATGCACTACAATAAAGTGTTTTTCCGCATGTAAACACTGATATAAGAACAAAAATAGAGATGCACCTGAACCTACGAGTGAATACAGCACCATCTCCGGTGAAACAGGGCTGTTGTAAGGATGCTTCTAATTGCCACTCAACTGTACCAAAGAGACCAATAGATAACCTCATTCTACTACAAATAGTGCTACGGGTTACAGGTCCTACCTTGTAGTCTACTACGAGGGTTATTATGAGTACAGTGGGTTCATTTATGTTTTCCAATGGGTTGGTTTAGGGTTTAATTGCCAACACTGTGCCAAATTCCCCCACGAGAAAATCTAGTTATATTCTATTACATTAAGGCCACAGGTGGCACACACACCTGTGGCCAAAATACGTTTTTTAAAATCAAACTCAATTAAAAAAGGTAAAAGACAAAAGCTAATTTTTTTGCCGCGTATCACCACTGACCTTGGAAGAAGCTTTTGACCTTGAGGTAGGACACGGCCAGGCGTAGCACCGACAGCTTGTCCAGCTTGGAGATGACGTCGGGGCTGAAGGGCAGCATGCTGGCCAGCCGGTCCAGCTCCGCGTTGAGCCGGTCCCGGTGCCTCTTCGACGGGTTGGTTTTCACGCTCGCCACGGACTGCTTTCTGCATCGCAGGACAGGATGGGGGTGAATTGAGAAGCAGGGGAATGTCATCTGAGTTTTTAGTTTGTTTGGGGAGCTTCTGTTGAGGACAGGACCGTCTTGTTTTAACCACTTGGAACGAGAAGTTTACGGTGCTGTCCTATATCAAAACTTTATCTGGAATACTCAAAAGTAAACTACTGTCAACTAGTACTAATTATACATGGCTAAACCAAAGTTAAAGTTCATGGCATGCCATAATTATAGAAGGATTATTTACTTAAAATGTTTATTATATATTTCTGAAAAGCGACATTTTATACAGGCTAAAATATATGTATTGCAATATAAAGACCAAAAGTGCTGCAGTTCATAAACAAACTTTTAGTTATTAGTTAAAAAGTAATAGTATTATTCTAAATTACTTTACGTATGTTGACATAGGTTTAGATTTATGTAAGATATTCAATCTGTTATTACAAGGTTTTTGGGCATGAACAAATAAAAAAGTTTTGTTTTAGTTACAAAAAAAGTCAGTCAACGTTAACTACCTCTTCCTCCGGAAAACATGCCGAGACTAGAATCAGAAAAAAAGGAAATGATGCCCGCCACAAAGGTTTGCCTAATTCCTTAAAATAGACAATAACATGCGGAACATCAACTCAACTGTTTTTGGACGGGTTTCCTTCTCTTTCGACCAGCGTACAGACACTCTCCCGGTGGAATCATCATCTGGTGAGAAAATATAACAACTAGCCTACAAAAATAGACATTTCGGTATCATGAAAATTAAATTAAAAATATATACCATCTTATTTTTAAAGTGTCATCAATGACTTCGAACTATAAAATAATAATAAAATACGGTCTTACCTAAATCGTTTGAAATGTCCAGTAATTCAAATGTAAACAAAGTGTAGTTCAGCTATCTGGTCCAAAATGTTGTTAAAGTCACAAAAGCTTCAGGATCAATGCAAATGTAGCTGCACAATGCTCTGGGAAGAGATGCAGCTGTAAAACGGGCTTGATTGAGATGCTTAAATGCAGTGACAGGGCAGGGCTGCCTTTTAAGCGTACTCCTATTGCAGGTGGCGGATTGAATCTCATTGACCCCCACCCCCCTTGCGTCTTTCGCACGCAACCTTCCTCGGCACGCGAGGAGGAGGGCTCCCGTGAGCTCATCCACAAGCACGCGCTTCCTCTGGGGACTCGGATCGGCGGACGCGCCATCCTCCTTCAGGGACGGTTACAACGGACCGCGCCTCGCAACGTGCGGATGGAGAATGAAGTGGTCGGGATGTATTCGGTTCAGCTTTGTTTTGTTTACGTGTGGTGAGTGTGCAGGCATTTCGATTGTTTGATGTAGGCCTACTTGTAGTTTAAACTTCAAATAGGGTATATAACGTAACACTAGCCTACTGTATCCACCACTACTGTGGATAAATGCGTTAATTGCTAAAAGTAGGCTACGTATTCGTTGTCAGCGAGAAGTGCCTCTACTTATAAGAGCAATAACATTAATCTGGGTAAAATGTATATGGTGCATTATATATTTGAGAAAAGTTATAATAGATGGCATAAAACAAATGGCATTAATAGTGAAATGCATTGCAGTTTCATCTGGGCAGCCGTAGGCCACCCGGTTTGCCCTCGAAGCATACGGATAGCGACACCCCCCCCCCACACACTATTCTGACAGGCCAATATAAGCAGGAACCAGTGTTCTTCATATATTACAAAGCGTAAAGTGATGGTCGAAAGACCTCGCCAGTTAGTCAATCCATAGCCTAAAATGAAATAATTTGACATCAGAAGACTAGTTATGCAAATACAATTTTTAATGTTATTTTTCAAAGCACAGATAAGAAAAAATGGGTTATTCTAATGTGTAGTTGGGATTGACCACCAAGACGGGGTCCTCTTCAGTCGTCGGAGCCTCCCCGTTCTTCGACTGTTTGAGGCCCGTTTGAGTCAGCTCAATAATGACGTGGTCCTGAACGGGTGGAGGAGAGAGAAGGCAACGTCTTAAAGCTACGCAACAGCGCCATCTCCTGCTTGACACTGAAAACGATATGCCTTGATCATCGATTTGTAATAGCAGGGCCGTAGCTCAGCTGTAGCTCATTAGGTTAATTAAGGATCTATTGGCGGGCTAGTGGCCATAATTAACGCCATGAGATACACTCATGTGATGTGCACCCCTGTGATTAAGGTGTAGAGAACTGAAGCAACTGTAAAGATTTGACATGCACAATACATTCAGAATATATGATCCAAGTTAAAATTGAAATGATGCGAAAAAGTATGCAGGGCATGAAGACATAGAATAACTCTTGACAGCATTTCTTACATAGTTGATGAGCCGGTGAAGGACTTTTTCAAACAGCGTTTTCTTTGAGATCAGCTCCTCCTCTGTTTCAATTTCACTTTCCATCTCTTTCAGATACCAGTTGACCAATTCACTCTTTTTCAAAGAACCCTCCTCATCGACTGTGGATGGAGAAATAAAAATCAACGCCATCTCCGACTGAAACGTATTCAAAGCATTCGCCTCAACTTGCATTAAAGATTCACATTGCAAAATGTTCTTCCTTGATCTAATGACCAAAAAAAAAAAAAAAAGATCCTCCATAAAGCAACATCAGCATGCATGCATTTTAAATGCGGTGGTTAAACCAATGGGTTAAAGTGGTTAAACCCAAATGAGACCACTCATGAACTGTGGTACCGTCATTCATCTCGAGTAGAAAGTCGTTATTAAAACTGGGTTTTCCCATAGATTTAGAGTCAGCCTGCCCTCAACAATATATCTAGAGCTGTACTTTGCCTACACATCAGCATATTGAAACACCAGTTATATCATGCACATTTACTTCTTATGCAGAGATCGTATAAGGTCCCCATTATATGCAGGTCAGAAAAAGGGTTGAACTCGCCCTCCTCCATCCTGTGCATGTGGAGGACGATGAGGTTGGAGATCTTGCGGTACTCTGCGAACGACATTTTCAAGACCGCCTTAGGGGCAGAGGTGCTCTCTGTGATTGGCTGTTGCTCCTTGTCCGTCACCGCTCCGTTGACCCCATTGGTTCCCTTCTCTCGGGCCTCGGCCGCATCGTTCTGGTCTGCAGAGGGAGAGCAGAGGGTGACTGAAGTCGTTTGGCCGTCACTGCTTCATGTTATTCTTTAAAGGCTAAGGCCCAATCCCTTTTCTACCCCTTACTTCCACTTATCCCTCCCCCTTGTTTTGAAGGGGTAAGGGGTAGAAATGGGATTGGGCCTAAATATAATCGCCTTTAAAAAAGGGCATTTATTGAAGTAGCTGCCACCATCTGTTAAAGGCTACATCTTAATGAGGGCCATATTACAATTCATTTTATGTAAGAAAAATAAAAAAACGTTACACAAACAAATTGATGTTATACAACGTCAGTGTTCTTTATTTCCCCCTCATCTGTACCCCAACAAGTATGACAAAACCCAAACTCATCGTTACCAGTATCTCGCCCTTATTCCCACCCCCTACGGGGGACACACACACACACACACACACACACACTTTCCCTAGTACCGTGAATCTCCTGCTCGTCTTCCTCGTTGTCAAAGTTGATGTCGGGAGAGTCCACGCGGATGATGGATTTGTTGAGCAGACGAAACGCCTCCTTCACGTGTTTGGGCTGGACCTGGGGACGAAGAGCGGGCTGGAGAGAAGGTCTCTGGGTTCGGCTCTTCACATTACAACTAGCAGGTTGGAACACCCATCGGGGGTGAACAAAGCAGTACCCCGTTCTACGCTACGACACCTTTCTAGTGCCGTGGTGCGACCGTCTTCTCCCAGACGCTGACCACCGGTCTAGCATCAGCTGGTCTCTGTGTACACTGCAACCGGCCGCTAATGGGGGGCACACGTGATTCAGAGACCAGTGAGGGGGTCTGGGTACCGGGCAGTGAGGGGGTCTGGGTACCGGGCCGGGGGGGGCCGGGCAGTGGGGGGGGCCGGTACCTCGTCGGAGCAGTACATGCGGGTCATGGCCTCAGACAGCCGCAGCATGCTCTCCAGCTGCCGCACCGTGATCCTCCAGGCCGACTTCATGCTGCCCGTGCTGTCCCTCTGCCGCAGCAGCTTGTACTGCTCCACCACGAACTCCCGGGCGGCGGGCGTGATCTGGGGGGGGGGGGGGGGGCCCGGTATTTATACGCCAGGACAATTATAATACTCTCACTCTGTAGCCCAAGCTCAGTGTTGAAACGTCACATCGAGACCATACACTTGCTTCAGTTCCGTCCAGGGCCGTCCTATGACGAATTAGCGGGAAAATCTACCCCTTTTCTATAACGTTAATATCATACTACACTAGGGTTCAATAGTGATGCAGACAACGAGAGTCCACAGAGCCTTAGAAAGTGGAGGAGCTGTATCAAAAGTTCATATAAAAAGAAAAAAAAAAAAATCACAACTGACCTTGGGTTGGAACTGCCTGGCAAAGAGGATATACCTCTGGACCTCATCCGGGGAGTACACCCTCTGCACAGACTCCATGTTCCTGCAGTGCAGGTCCACTATTCGCCGAGCGATGGCGTAGTCCGTCACCTGGGATACACATCACACAGGGAGCGTCACCTTAAACCACAGACAGACTTTACCAAAACAGAGACAGAACTGACACATTAAAACTGCAATTATTGGAACTGCAGCACTGCACACTAGATCTGTCAAACATAACAGGTTTGTTTATGTACGTGTGAGATTGGGCCCTTCACAGAGTGCAGGGAGTGTTTTGATAGAACCATACTTTAAACAAAATGAGAGGTAGGCATTTATCAGTTATAGAATGTGATACTATTGATTACATTATTGAAATAACCATCGACAAGCATTGACTAAAGATGATCAACTTATAATATAGAAGCTACCAGCTAATTCAAATGTCACACATTGTGACTTTAAATCCAGTGAGACCAGCCAGCAAAGATGGAGCGCTGAAACGTGTCTGACGGGTTAGGGTTAGAGCGCCCCCAGCTGGGGTGGCCCCCCCAGGTGGGGTGGCCCCCCCAGGTGCGGTGGCCCCCCCAGGTGCGGTGGCCCCCCCAGGTGGGGGGCTCTCTGGGCGCCGCCCACCTCATTACACTCGTCCACCAGGATGAAGAAGAGGTCGAAGCGGGACATGATGGGGGCGGACATGTTGATGTTCTGCTTCAGGGACTTTGAGCGGTTGTAGTGGCCGTCGATGGGGTTGGCCGCGGCCAGGATGGACGTCCGGGCGTTCAGCGTGGCCTTTAGAGAGGAAGCTAACGTTACCCTCCAGGCATTGGTCGGTCACTTCACACGGTGTTAAACTAACGTTACCCTCCAGGCATTGGTCGGTCACTTCACACGGTGTTAAACTAACGTTACCCTCCAGTCATTGGTCGGTCACTTCACACGGTGTTAAACTAACGTTACCCTCCAGTCATTGGTCGGTCACTTCACACGGTGTTAAACTGAAGTTACCCTCCAGTCATTGGTCGGTCACTTCACACGGTGTTAAACTAACGTTACCCTCCAGTCATTGGTCGGTCACTTCACACGGTGTTAAACTAACGTTACCCTCCAGTCATTGGTCGGTCACTTCACACGGTGTTAAACTAAAGTTACCCTCCAGTCATTGGTCGGTCACTTCACACGGTGTTAAACTAAAGTTACCCTCCAGTCATTGGTCGGTCACTTCACACGGTGTTAAACTAACGTTACCCTCCAGTCATTGGTCGGTCACTTCACACGGTGTTAAACTAACGTTACCCTCCAGTCATTGGTCGGTCACTTCACACGGTGTTAAACTAAAGTTACCCTCCAGTCATTGGTCGGTCACTTCACACGGTGTTAAACTAACGTTACCCTCCAGTCATTGGTCGGTCACTTCACACGGTGTTAAACTAAAGTTACCCTCCAGTCATTGGTCGGTCACTTCACACGGTGTTAAACTAACGTTACCCTCCAGTCATTGGTCGGTCACTTCACACGGTGTTAAACTAACGTTACCCTCCAGTCATTGGTCGGTCAGTTCATACGGTGTTAAACTAACGTTACCCTCCAGTCATTGGTCGGTCACTTCACACGGTGTTAAACTAACGTTACCCTCCAGTCATTGGTCGGTCACTTCACACGGTGTTAAACTAAAGTTACCCTCCAGTCATTGGTCGGTCACTTCACACGGTGTTAAACTAAAGTTACCCTCCAGTCATTGGTCGGTCACTTCACACGGTGTTAAACTAACGTTACCCTCCAGTCATTGGTCGGTCACTTCACACGGTGTTAAACTAACGTTACCCTCCAGTCATTGGTCGGTCACTTCACACGGTGTTAAACTAACGTTACCCTCCAGTCATTGGTCGGTCACTTCATACGGTGTTAAACTGAAGTTACCCTCCAGTCATTGGAGGGTACCTTCATACGGTGTTAAACTAAAGTTACCCTCCAGTCATTGGTCGGTCACTTCACACGGTGTTAAACTAAAGTTACCCTCCAGTCATTGGTCGGTCACTTCACACAGTGTTAAACTAAAGTTACCCTCCAGTCATTGGTCGGTCACTTCATACGGTGTTAAACTAAAGTTACCCTCCAGTCATTGGAGGGTACCTTCATACGGTGTCATGGTGACAATGTTAAAATGGTTCCTAGCATTTAGAGAGAGGCGAGTGAGTGGGGAGGGAGTGAGGGACCTTGATTCCGGCCTTGGTAATAGAGATGGTCTGCTGCTCCATAGCTTCATGAATTGCCACCTGGTCCTTCAAGTCCATTTTGTCAAACTCGTCGATACAGCACACCCCCTAGATACAGACGGAAACACAAATAAAACCCATCAGAATCAAGGCTACTGGCACACAAGGGAGCAGCTAATCACTTTAACACACAGACAGCATTAAACACAGGCTACGCCTGAATTACAGATCATGCATTCTCCGTGGTACAGGGCTGCAACGAATCTTCGATCGACAATCACATTTATTAAAATTTGTCTTGTTCAATTTCATAAAAATCGACCAAATTAATGAAGTACAAATGACAAAAAAGTGTGGCTAAATGTTGCACTTCAATTCAAATATTTGGGTCATGGATCATTATTAAAGGGATAGATGACGGGTGCTGGTTAAAGACAGGAGGAGGGGTACTGGTTAAAGACAGGAGGACGGGTCGTGGTTAACAGGTCGTGGTTAGTGGCAGGAGGACGGGTCGTGGTTAACAGGTCGTGGTTAGTGGCAGGAGGACGGGTCGTGGTTAACAGGTCGTGGTTAGCGTCAGGAGGAGGGGTAGTGGGGGTTAACAGGTCGTGGTTAGCGACAGGAGGAGAGGTCGTGGTCAACAGGTCGTGGTGAGCGACAGGAGGAGGTGGTCGTGGTGGTCAGTACGTTGTCAGCCAGCATGAGGGCTCCGGCCTCGATGACGAACTCGTGGGACTCTTCGTCCCGGACGACGGCGGCCGTGAGCCCGGCGGCGCTGCTGGCTTTGCCGCTGGTGTAGATCGCCCGCGGCGCGAAGTCCACCACGTGCCTGAGGTCGGGAGGGGACGGGAACACAGAGCAGAAACAAAGGTCCCGTACCATACCGCCAGGTGAGAGCGGGATTAGCCTTCACGAGCCGTTTAGGAAATCGGCCTCTTCTGACATCACATGCGGGCGCGTCTAGAGGTGCGCTGGATAGATCAGTACCAGCGTACCCAGTGGACTGGAGAGAACGTTGCTCATCTGTCCGTCACACATCTAGGTGGACACGCCCACTTGTTATAGCCAGAAGAGGCAGATTTTCCAAACGGCTAATCACACGCACACCTGGTGGTATACTGTCACCTTTATCACCAACCGGTTCCAATCCCATCAGTCTAGTCTGTTGAACTGATGGATGCAATCTAGAGACTCTTGCGGCACAATTTGAGGAAATTAAAAGGAGTGTGTGAACGGGTCGTACTTGAGGAACTGGCTCTTGGAGGTGCTGGGGTCTCCGACGATACAAATGTTGATGTCCCCCCTGAGGGATGTGCCCTCCATGGTCGTCTTGGCAACGCCGCCAAACAGCATCAGCAGGATACCACGCTTGATCTCATCGTTACCTGGCAACCCCGGGAGAGTCATTAAGTCAATTTCTCCCGTGGTAGAAAAAACTAAATTGGTTTAGTTTTACAAATGTAGGCTTGTTTTCTTCAAGTTGTGTTATCTAGCCCCCCCATATGTTAACCGGTGTTATCTAGTTCCCCTTTGTTAATCTCTTGCCTGCGGGAGGACCGGTCACAAGTTCCCTTTATCTCTACCAGAAAACCCCTGCATGTCAACATTTCCCCTCACATGACACATGGTGGTATACTGAACATAAGTGTTCAAGTGTTCTTTATTCTAGGCCTCTGCTAGAGGGGAGACTAGTGTATAAATAAGAACTTGAATAGGTTCATCTTCTAAAAATATTGAGGGCTTTTTATGAATTTAGACATCTCATCTGAATTGGACACTGCATCTCATAAAAGAAATTGCCAGAGAAACGTGAGAAAGATCAAACCATTATGCATGTACTTTACAGATTTTATGTAGGCTGATGGTTGGAATGTCAAATTATAGTACTACTTTAATTCAACCATAAAAAAAGCTGAAGGAGTAACCAGTGTTTGGTTAACCTTTTGTTAATTCAAATGTAGTTCCAACCATATTATGTGATTAATAAATATTAACGCTTTGGGAACACAATACGAGAATACTTCCAGCTGGAGTCATGAGGTGAGCATAACTAAAGATGCTCCTAAATGAGTCAAAAAGCCCAAATCACCGACTTGGTTGAAAAAAAAAAAAGGTAATTTCCCCCCCCCCTTTAGATCCTCTGTATCCCGTGAGGAGCTGGGTTACCGTGGATGGTGGGGAAGAGGCTGGTGCACAGGTTGTGGTAGAGGTTCTTGTCCTGGGTCATCTCAAACACCTTCTCCCACTCCTCCACCGTCATCTGGTTCTTCACGCTCTCAGCCGTCTGGTCCTCCTGTCGCAGGGCCTTCCCCCCAAACTGACCACACACACAACGTTACGATGACATTGGGCTGCACTGCATCAACGTCTTCATTTAGAGATAATCCTCCTCCTTTTGTACACGGCTACCACAAACACAGGGACAAACACGGGAGCTTCTCAGCTCGTCAGGGAGCATCCTGGGGGTGGGTGGGCTTGGGCAGGGCGATTAACCACATCTTTAGTGTGATTTCGATTTTTGCGCAAACGTTCTCCAAACTAATATAGTCGTGTTGAGATTATTTTTTAGATATTTTGATTTAAATGTATTTATTTTTTCATTAAATAGTTCGTAGATATTGCAGATCTGTTGCTGGATACATATTTGTACATTATTCTCGATTTGACCATTGTGTATTTTTTCGCGAGAAAGGCTGAATAAATGCATCATGTTCTCAAACTCAAAAACAATAGTTGGAATAAACGTGATTTCCATATTGACCAAAACAAAAATCCTGATTATGATTTTGTGTATAATCGAGCAGCCCTCGTGTAGGCCGATCACACAGGGTCAGACCGAAGGTAGTCCCCCCCCACTGACCCTTGGGTTGGTGGGGGCCACGTGAGAGGCCAGGAAGGCCAGTCGGTAGGACAGGTCCCGGACCCCCAGCGCCTTCAGGCCCGCCACGCCGTCCGCGTCGAAGCCCTCCCTGCCGGTCAGCCGGCTGCTGGTCTCTGAGCGCACGGCTGGGGGGGGGGGGGGGGAGACGAAGAGGAGGAGACGAAGAGGAAGGCACATCAGACGAGAACAGACTTCAGACGTGAATCAGGAGTCTGCTCCGTGAACGGGGGGGGGGGGGGGGGGGGGGGGGGACCTGCGGACGCCAGCGCAGACACGTCGGGCACCACGATGAGCGTGCCGGTGAAGTCGCTGTGGTCCCCCGCCTGGGCCGTCTCCACCGCCTCCGCCCGCAGGACCACCTCCACGCTGCGGGGGATGGAGCCCCGGGGTAGCTCCGCCTGCGTCTCCTGGATACGCACCTGGGGGGGGGGGGGGGGGGCATCATTAGAGAACACAAGTGCTCAGGTAAGGACTGAAACTGAAACTAAGTTACACAGGAGAGCCTTCATCACACACACACACTCACACACTCCGCGCTCTACCCGGAGAGCCACCCCCCCATAGGGGAGCTTTGGTAGCCAGTGAACTCCCATCACTCCATCCACTCCGAACACACCTTCTGGAAGTCCACGAAGCGCGACTTGTTGGCGTCCAGCATGAAGCGCTTGCGGTTGGCGCACACGGGGTTTTTGCAGATGTTGGGCTGCGTGTAGCGGAACTGCTGCTCCACGTCCTTGACGAGCGACTGGCAGTCCAGGCACAAGAAGGTGCCGCTGACCAGCTCGGGGTGCACGGGGTGCGTGCGCACCACCTGCCCGCTGATCCGCAGCAGCGAGCCGATACGAGCCGCCGTGAGCTCCCGGATCCTGGAGGGAGGGGGGGGGGGGGGGGGGGAAACGTACCACAGCGTGACCCTCCATTCATTGAACGAGGTGCAACGTGCAGGCCTCCTCCAGAACAGATACACAGTACACATCTCAGTCTGTGGCCGTTGGCACTTCATTTGGTGCCACAGAACTCGGTGATTGTATCCATTTTGTCTGAAATTTGAAGTAGGCCTCCGTACATCAATTATTCAAAAGAAAAAAAAACGTACAACAATAATTTTTTTTATAAACACAGCATGAGAAGAAGAATAACATTAACAAAAATTATTTTAAATAAACTCAAGTCAAGGGACCATTACTTTTTATTGCCACCAGAGAGATGCATGTCCTAAATGCCACCATATTGGTGTCGATCCGGAGTCCCGACACGTAAAGAAACAACGCTTACTTTTGTCTGGTCGGAAATTCAGAGAAGGCAACGTAGAACTCCTTAGACGCAGGGATGTTCCCGTGGTCTCTGGCAAAGTGCCGCACAGCCTGACACAGAAACGGGTAGACCCTGTAGGGCGGGAGAGTGGATCCTGTTGGAATCACACACACTGAAATGGCAATTATGTGGCATTCTTGAACCCAAACCGATGCAACATTCTGTAGGATACTCTTCTAAAAACAAACACGTGGGCGTGCGTGCGTGTGCGTGCGTGCGTCTGTGTGTAACCTGTAGTACTCCTCCTGAATGGTAGTGGCCAGCGGTTGGTTATACTGCTCAATGTTCACGAAGCTGACTGTCAGCGTGTTCCTCTCGGGACGGATGAGTTCCTCAGCGTCCGCCAGGTACACCAGCTCACCTGTCGGGCTCTGAAACCTGAAACAACCGCTTTCTGGTCAGTTCTACCTCGAGGTTATTGGTGCACAACAAATATCACAATGATCAATTCGGGAATATTCGGTGGAAACTGCAGACTTTTTTCATGTGAAGCACAATATTTAGACTCAATTAAATAGAAAGTATTCAAGGTAGATCGACTTCACACACACGCACGTCGGGTATGATTACCAAAATACGCCTTTATAGAGCAAGATCAGACCAAAATACTCACTCTTCCAGGAACTCCAAAAATAATTTCTGACATTTCTCAGACAATGCGTCTTTCACGTGGACGCCCCCGTCCGGCCCCGTGTCCGTGGAAAGTGCCGGATCCATCACGGCGCTGTTACTGGCGGAGGAGCAGCGAACACCGGCAGTGGACTACCGTGTACCTGGGTCTAAATCACTATGGTGGCGGTGGTGCAGGTGTGCTCACTAACCAACCGATTGAATTTATGAACTCCCCCTAACTTTTCAACAGCATATGACGCTTAATTGACACCTTGTCCAATGACTTGCTGTTGCTCCACGATGAGAAGCGTAGGTGACTTGTAAAGCTACTTGCATTACAGAACCCACCGAATTGACAAGATTTCCCCAATTTACAAACGTCAACATATGTTAAGATTAGTTCCTTGCAAGAAAATGTTTTCCATAAAAAAAATGAACGCCCACTTCGTCCCAAATTTTACAATATAGGCCTACGAGTTATTTCACATATTGTATTTTTATTTAGTCCTTTCAAAAGTTGCACAACAATACATTTGACACAGAGAGGCCCTCAGGGAATAACTAAGTTCCAATTATTATAATAAATATACACAAATATTTATAAAATAAGGTATTTATGTAGTCGTGTTCAAAGTAAAAGCAGACCTATAGGCTGGACATAAGAAGACATCACCAACATGTTTCTGTCAGAGTTGCCGTCGAGAATAGCACAAAATTCTGAAACATTTAACACATTAGAAAGTCTTCAGTTATAATAGTGCAATTGATATGCAATAAACTTATATTTATAGGTTTATAATACTAGGTCTGCACAGTGATGGAGAGGAAACTGGAGGCTTCCACACAGTGACGAGCTACTAGAGCATCTACATGAACATCTGCTCCACATTCAGGGTTCACTTCAGGAGCAACAAGACAACACAGAATGACAGGACGTCAGAGATTGTATTTACAAACTTTTTATTAATGTCCTTTTGATTCAACAAAAGACAGTTCACTTCCTTTATGATGACGCTTCAACATGGATGCCCTGCTTCAAACCAACAGATCACTTATATACACACACACACACACACATACACATATATATACGTATATATACACACACACGTATACATATACGTATATAAATATATATAAACACACACGCACACATTCACCTTTTGCTGAAGGAGTGTTTCCTGCTAACAACTCCCCTCCCAAAGCCGTTGAATTAAGCAAGCAAGCAACTCATTGATGTGTTTTGAGTGGCATGCAAAGTTCATGTAACTCAAGGTAAAGTTTATTAAGTAATTGCACTGTAAATGTCAAATTTACAAAGAGAGTGACAAGGTCTTCAGAGTGACATTGGTTGTCGGTAATATTTTCTTCCGTTAAAATATGTTCTATCTGTAGGCGTTTCTGGTCACTTCCTATGTGGGGGGTCGAGGGTGGGGTACTGACAACCACAACGCAGTCAGGTCCCGTGGCCAAGTTTAAAAACACTAACAATTACAGGGATATCCACCGTGGCAACCGGATTGCTTTTTGGTGCTCTGAACTTCCTTTCACATGTCTGTGTGCAGGGATATGAGTGTGTGTGTGTTTGTATGCATTTTGTAGAAGTATGTGGCCAAATCATACATCGGTAACACTAGATAAACCCCCCCCTGCTGGTCAAACCGATACTGCAGCAGGGAATGCACAACGTTTTGGAAAAAGTGTGTGTGTGTGTGTGTGTGTGTGTGTGTGTGTGTGTGTGTGTGTGTGTGTGTGTGTGTGTGTGTGTGTGTGTGTGTGTGTGTGTGTGTGTGTGTGTGTGTGTGTGTGTGTGTGTGTGTGTGTGTGTGTGTGTGTGTGTGTGTGTGTGTGTGTGTGTGTGTGTGTGTGTGTGTGTGTGTGTGTGTGTGTGTGTGTGTGTGTGTGTGTGTTCACAGGGCCTTAAAGAGGGGAGGCGCCCGTCAGTTGTGTTCCTAGCGCGAGGCCGGTGGGCGCCGGGGGTCTGGTATAAAAACAAACGGCTGAATGAAGGGGGGGGGGGGGGGGGGGGGAGGGGCCGCGTTAAGCCAGGTAGCTGTAAGTGTCTTTCTCCCCGTCGACGCGCTCCAGGTATTCCTTCTCGATGAGGATGTCGATGCATTTCTGGAGCAGAAGGGAATGGAGAACAGACGCGTCACCCTCAGGTACGCAGCTCGCTCTGAGGTGGTGAGGCCGTCCTCTCAGGTACACACAGACTAAACCCGGGCCCATTTCTTAGGTTATGTGTTTTTTTTGTGTGTTCAGGGTTATGGTGGCCCACTGCAAAATCAACCAGAGTTAAGATACCTATTATATCCTTCCTATATCCTTCCACTGACAGTAAGTGGGGTAGTAAAGAGTGCGAGTGTGTGATGTGTGTGCGCGTCCAAGCACCTTAATAACGGGAACCCTGGGTTTGAATCTGGATGACAGCTGGTTGAGGACCTCGGCCAGCAGCTGTTGGTGCTTCAGCACCTTCCTCATCTTCATGATCCTAACGATGGCAGCCTGGAGGTCAGAGGCGGGGGGGCAACACGCTGGGCGTCAGACAGTGGAGGAGCCGCGGCCCAGTAGTTCCCCGTAACGTTAGCGCTAATGCGGGAACTTTAACTCCATTTCCAAAGCAAGACAAGGGCTTCAGTCGGGGCTACAATATTAACACGGGACGGCACCTTTAATGATCCGTCACCTAGATAGGTTTATCTCATTTACTTTTAATGTTTAAAGGTGACACATTTTACCACCAGGTGTGAGGGTGATGAGTCGTTACAAGCCGTTGTCCCCCTAGATGTGTGCTGGATAGACCGGCCCGCCCAGTGGACTGTACCAAACGCTGCTCATCTATCCGTCACACGTCTAGGTGGACACGCCCACTTCTGATGTCAAAAGGGGACGATTTTCAAAACGGCTTGTAACGGCTAATCGCACTCACACCTGGCGGTATAATACATCACCTTTAAACTCTTTCACATGTTTTCCTACAGTCTGTCCCGATTTCAGCTCATAAATGATGTCCTTATCCAATGCGGTTAACAGTAGATAAGCACAGAATGCCATTTTATTCATTTATAATGTTTGTTACACCACATTGAGCCTGGGGAAATGTCATTACGGGATCACTCTGCAGTCTGACTCGTAACACTGAGGGAAAGCGCACCTGTATTAGTAACTTCCTGTCTTCCTCGATGTTCTTGTGTGTGGTTTCCTGTTCCTGTTTCTGCTCCGTCTTCATTGGCACGTTTATATTCACCCGCAGTTTCTTACTACAGTGGGAGACAATTAGCGTGCGTTTAATGAGCCGGTTCTTCATCCGGACGCCCCAAAGAAAAAGAAAGAACAAGCTTCTTTTTTGCACAAATACTGAAGAAGGAAGGAAGGTGAAAAAACTAAGACATTAGAAGTCGGCTTGAACTTACTTCTTATACCCTAGGAAGAGTTTAATAACGGTTTCTGGTTTGAAATCTGCCTCGTCCATATTGGTACCATCATCCTCAAGCACCTTGAACACACAGACATACACAGATATGAAGGGTTGCTGCGAACAGCCAGGCTAAGCATCGCCAGGCTGACGGTGGCCAGCACGGCCGTTCCTCACACACCAAGCAGCGGTCCTACCGAGCCATCGGGCACTGTGCAACGTGTAACACAACACCTCATGGATTATTAAGAGGCCAATCCCAATGGGAGTCTGTAAACCGTTCTACACTCCTTGCCAAGTACAAAACATTCTGGTGTGTTGAGTCATTTTGGATAAAGTACATACTCTACAATTTACAAAGCCTGCATCAGGAGAAATGTCAGACATCCGTCTGACACTGCAATAGCAGCAAATGTATGCAAGACATGCATTCTGATCCAGCCTAGGAATCCAAACGATCCATAGGCATCAATCGTAAACTATGACGTATAGCATGTTCTTCTCTGGTTGTCGTGGTGTTACATGAACTTCAAGCATTCGGTGTAAGATTCCTTGTCAATAAGGCGCAGGCACCTACCAGAAGTTTGGACTTCAACAGGATCTGCAGCACTTGCGACAGGATGTCCTGAAAGCAGAGCATGAACGAGACCTCGTCAGATGCACACACACACACACACACACACACACACACACACACACACACACACACACACACACACACACACACACACACACACACACACACACACACACACACACACACACACACACACACACACACACACACACACACACTTTCTGGATGAGTGAAAGGAGCGCTCTGCTTACGATCTTGATGTGCGTGCTGTCGGTGAGCTGCTGCACCGTGTAGAGGTCCTCGGCGTTGTACTGCAGCAGGATGGCCATCTGGAAGGTGGACGCCTGAGGCACACAGAGCCACCATCACAACGTGAACACGGCCGACACACAGAGCCACCATCACAACGTGAACACGCTCCGACACACAGAGCCACCATCACAACGTGAACACGCTCCGACACACAGAGCCACCATCACAACGTGAACACGCTCCGACACACAGAGCCACCATCACAACGTGAACACGCTCCGACACACAGAGCCACCATCACAACGTGAACACGCCCACACACAGAGCCACCATCACAACGTGAACACGCCCACACAGAGCCACCATCACAACGTGAACACGCCCACACAGAGCCACCATCACAACGTGAACACGCTCCCACACACAGAGCCACCATCACAACGTGAACACGCTCCGACACACAGAGCCACCATCACAACGTGAACACGCTCCGACACACAGAGCCACCATCACAACGTGAACACGCTCCGACACACAGAGCCACCATCACAACGTGAACACGGCCGACACACAGAGCCACCATCACAACGTGAACACGGCCGACACACAGAGCCACCATCACAACGTGAACACGGCCGACACACAGAGCCACCATCACAACGTGAACACGCTCCGACACACAGAGCCACCATCACAACGTGAACACGCCCACACAGAGCCACCATCACAACGTGAACACGCCCACACAGAGCCACCATCACAACGTGAACACGCCCACACAGAGCCACCATCACAACGTGAACACGCCCACACAGAGCCACCATCACAACGTGAACACGCCCACACAGAGCCACCATCACAACGTGAACACGCTCCGACACACAGAGCCACCATCACAACGTGAACACGCCCACACACAGAGCCACCATCACAACGTGAACACGCCCACACAGAGCCACCATCACAACGTGAACACGCCCACACAGAGCCACCATCACAACGTGAACACGGCCACACAGAGCCACCATCACAACGTGAACACGCCCACACACAGAGCCACCATCACAACGTGAACACGCCCACACAGAGCCACCATCACAACGTGAACACGGCCACACAGAGCCACCATCACAACGTGAACACGCCCACACAGAGCCACCATCACAACGTGAACACGCCCACACACAGAGCCACCATCACAACGTGAACACGCCCACACAGAGCCACCATCACAACGTGAACACGCTCCGACACACAGAGCCACCATCACAACGTGAACACGGCCGACACACAGAGCCACCATCACAACGTGAACACGCCCACACAGAGCCACCATCACAACGTGAACACGCCCACACAGAGCCACCATCACAACGTGAACACGGCCGACACACAGAGCCACCATCACAACGTGAACACGGCCGACACACAGAGCCACCATCACAACGTGAACACGGCCGACTGGTGTCAGGGTGGGCGTGACGGAATTTGATTTGACTATTGATACATTTGGAAAGTATAATGCGCTGCTTTTATCACGCCACACTCTTAGCGCGCGCACACACACACACACGCACGCACACGCACGCACGCGTTGAGGTTAGGTATCTTGCCCTGCACTGCCACCGTGCCGATTGGCCCTGAGGTTCATCGGGGGGGTACCTGCAGGGTGTAGCGGTTCTTGAAGCAGTTGGTGACCAGCTCGCCCTTGGACAGGTGGTACAGCCAGGTCAGCTTGCGGCCGCTGTGGCGGCTGGCGTAGAAGGCGGTGAAGCGCTGGTAACTCCGCTCCAGCTGAGGGGGAAGGAGACCCGTTAGTACCCCGCCCGCGTTAGTACCCCGCCCGCGTTAACACCCCCCCACCCCCGGTAATGCCCCCCCCGTGGTGCAGTAGAGCTTTACCTCTGAGGGGAGAGCGAAGGTACAGGACTGCTGGAAAGGCCACGAGCCGGAACTGAGCACCTGGATGCTGAAGTCCACTGACACACACACACACACACACACACACACACAGTAAGTGGTCTGCATTCATAGCGCCTTTCTAACCAGCGGCCTCTCAAAGCGCGTCACATTATCACCCCACGTTCACCCCCCCCTGCACACCCACGGCGCTGTCACCCTGCAGGGCGACAGCCAGTCGGGGTGAGGCGTCTCGCTCAGGGACACCTCGACACTCCGCTCGGAGGAGCCGGGGATCGTACTGACCTCCGCCGGGTTACCAGCCGCCCCGCCACACGCCGCCACACGCCGCCACACGCCGCCACACGCCGCCACACGCCGCCACACGCCGCCCCGCCCCGCCACACGCCGCCACACGCCGCCACACGCCGCCACACGCCGCCCCGCCCCGTGAGCCACACGCCGCCACACGCCGCCACACGCCGCCCCGCCACACGCCGCCACACGCCGCCCCGCCCCGCCACACGCCGCCACACGCCGCCACACGCCGCCCCGCCCCACGCCGCCACACGCCGCCACACGCCGCCCCGCCCCGCCACACGCCGCCACACGCCGCCCCGCCCCGCCACACGCCGCCACACGCCGCCCCGCCCCGCCACACGCCGCCACACGCCGCCCCGCCCCGCCCCGCCCCACGCCGCCACACGCCGCCACACGCCGCCACACGCCGCCACACGCCGCCACACGCCGCCACACGCCGCCCTGCATCAGGATCTTTGTTCTACTTGTGTGAACCTTATTTCCTCCCTGCAGGTCACTGGTGAACTCATTTTATAGAGAGCTTCAAGCAATCCAACGATGAAGTATTCTTTAAGTAAATCTAGACTATAGAAGAATATAGAATAATTACATTTGGAAAGGGAATGATGCATTATTAACAATGAAACAGCTCTTTCTTATATCATGCATTATTCATTAAACCAGCCGTAGACACAGCGCACGGATCCATATCCCTGACTGTACCGCGAGCGGTCTGTATCCTGGAGGCAGATATCATAGCGAGTGACTAAGCCTTTATTAGATTAGATTGAATACTTGCCAACACGGGCAGGAAATCCACCACCGGTTTTATTTGTGACTCAATATGGAAACAGAAAGAAAAGCGAGCCGAACACTTACAGTCTAAGGGGTCGGAGTTGAGCAGGTGCTTCTTGAACTGTTCGTTGAGGTCTTTGCTCACTCCGATGTCCTGGAACATGCGCTGCAGTTTCGACGTGTACTCGAAGCCACACGCTTGCTGTTGAAGGACAGAAGCGAGGAAATGAAGCCACACATTCTGAATGCCTCATTCCTCAATAATGGAGCTATAGGAAGCAAGTCAAGTTTATTTATAAGGCACATTTAAAAAACGTTTTCACTGGCCAAAGTGCCGTACATGGTGCAAAGAGGCATATAAAAGAACACATACCACATACATAGACAGTACATGAAAAAACATAAAAATAAACAACATATCACAAAAGGGGAGGAACGGCCAGAGAGAAGAGGTGTGTTTTGAGCCTAGATTTAAAAATGGTGTCGGAAGGAGCGTCTCTAATTGAAGGCGGCGGTTCGCTAGGGACAAATACAATGGAGGACGCCAATTTGAGCGAAATCTGATTCGGCCCAGATATCATCCCATGGCCGCCTCACACATGGCACACAGTGTGTACGTAGAGCTCCCCCAGACTGAGCAGGAAGTATTGAGGTCCACGTGTCATCATGGAGGTCCTACCTTGAGCTTGGAGATCATACTGGCCTCGGCGTCGTCACTGGCGCTGTTCTGGTGAACCAGCCTCTTGGCCAGCATTTTGGCGTAGAACTTCTGAAAGACGTCCTTGTCTTCTATGTACTTGAACACCACCATCTGACCACAGATTAAAATAGCAGAGAGGTCGCGTGATGGCAACGGTTCTGGGACGTTGCCTTCGCACTCAGAGAGTCGAGGATTTCACTCAAATACCTTCTAAATTCTCTAGTATCACTGGAAGCTACAACACGCTTTAAATGAATTGCACTTTCCCATCAGCAGGTATAAATCACACTGGTTGTACTCAGACTGGTAGTCGACAGATATCCCCAATCAGCGAGTTATTCCATGACAATGGCGACATCCTCAAAAACATCAAACTTTCTCCATCAAACGACAGGTCTCACTCACCACCTGATTGAGCGTGTCTTCAAGTTCCGCCTCCTCTGGGTTCTTTGAGCTGTGGACACAATAACACCGATGTAAAAAACACAGAAGAAGAACACGGATATAACGCAATATCACACAGGACACACATTCTTGCAATCCTAATGTGGTGCGACAACTGGCATGTATTGTGAGTTATGTGCTCAACTATTTAACCAAATACGCCTCAACTTCAAGGATAGGTTAGCATGGAAAACGATGTGATGAATCTTAATGTATCGCAATGTATTGATCAAGGAACCGACTGGTTTCCTAACGCATTCAGATTTCTCCAAAAAAATTTTTTTTATCAAAAGCTTTTACAGAAAAATCTCTTTGAAAACAAATTTCACACCATAAATACATTAAACCAACAATCCAACTGAATTGAGTCTAGGTGTGTTGTGGTTCAAGCTGTTTTTACAGGTACACACATTTTTGGTTTCTAACTTCATTACATTTAATTTGATAATGTCGAAAGCTTTGGAGCGAGTTGGTTACATTTATAGTCATGGCACGTCACTTCTGCGGTTGAATTGGTTCAGGGCCCTATATTGTGGCCTGTGAGGCATTGTGAGGCTGGACGTGTGATTCAGGGCTGTGTGCCCTGCAGTGCAGAAGGCCCGTGCTGGGACCGACCTCTTCTTCAGCAGGGAGTCACAGTAGCGGGCCAGCAGCTCCGGGGACTTGCTGGACGACTGGACCATCTTGGTCACAGCGTTGTTGTTGATGAACCGCCCGCAGGCCTGAAGGGGGAGCAGACCCAGAGCGAGAGAGAGACAGAGACAGGGAGACAGACCCAGAGCGAGAGAGAGAGACAGAGAGGGAGGGAGAGACAGAGAGAGAGAGAGAGAGACAGAGAGGGAGGGAGGGGGGGACAGAGAGAGAGAGAGAGGGAGAGGGAGGGGGACCCAGAGCGAGAGAGAGAGACAGAGACAGAGAGACAGAGAGGGAGGGAGGGACAGAGACAGAGACAGAGAGAGAGACAGAGAGGGAGGGAGGGACAGAGAGAGAGACAGAGAGGGAGGGAGGGGGGGACAGAGAGAGAGAGAGAGCGGGAGAGGGAGGGGGACCCAGAGCGAGAGAGAGACCGAGAGGAGAGGGAGAGGGGGACAGAGAAAGAGACAGAGACAGACAGAGACAGAGACAGACAGACAGACAGACAAAGAGGAAGGGGCAAAATAGTTCACATTGGTTAAATAAAGAGCATGTGATGCAATTGTATCGTTCAAAAGGAGACGCGCACATTTCGTAAGGATACAGTGCAATGTGGAACTTCAGAAAGACCAAGATTTTACAACGTTATATTGAGAATATTATAAATAACATTTAAAAGCCTTCATAATAAAAAAAATATTCAGAAAGGCATAACCAAATAAGGTTTATTAAAAAAAAATATATATATATATATATATATATATATATATATATATATATATATATATATATATATATATATATATTCTGTATTGTTATTGTGTGGATAGGACACCGGTGGTATGCTGAAGTGGGACTGAACAATGGGGGCTTCATGGTCGGGCCCCCCAGCACTGCCGCCTGTCGAGGGTAAAGGGGGCCCCGGGGCCTCACCTTGTCCAGAGACGCCACGAAGCCCGCGTCGTTGTTGAAGGCCGACATGACCAAGGCGTTGTACTTCTTATGCACGTCCAGGATGGTCTGGACGTACATCTTGGGGTCCTGAAAGAGACAGGTGACAGCCGTCAATCACTCGGCCCCAGAAACTGGGTCAATACAAGCCAGCATTCCTTAAAGTGTAATTCCGGCGAATATTGAACGCAGGGTCTTTGTGCTGGCTTGTAAACCAATCAAATAAGCCCTCCTGATACTTTTGTCATTGAAAATCAAGTATAGGGTTTGCCCGGCGCGATGTCCGGCCTCCATGTTACTGGCTAGGGGCACAGCTCACGCTGCAGACCAAAGACCCTGGGTTTGATGTTGGCCGGAGGTACCCCTTAAGGGTCGAGGAGTGAGGGAGGGCTCGGTGCGGCCCCCCAGAGGGGGTGTCTTACGTTGAGGGCCGAGTCGCCACACTTCTCGATGGCGGCCAGGCCCTGGTTGAAGATGTGCGTCTCCAGAAGCTTCTTCAGCTCCCCCAGGCCGTCGGCGATCCGGGACACCAGGTTGTACATGCGGCCCAGGTCTGGGGAGGGGGGGGGGGGAAGAACAATCTGTGGTGTGTCTCAAGGGGAACACGTTATGAAGAGTGTTTGCATCACATGACCATCCCCGCAGATGGTAGACCCACCCCCCACGGTTTCATTCAGGGAGGGGTCCTTACAGGACATACGCATTGCAATGTGTCAATCATTTGATTCAAAGGAAAACGTGTGCGCTGTAAATAGGAAACACCAATCATATCTTAGCGTATCTGAAAGAAGAACTGGATTTCCAGTCATAGTCTCTGAGTAAACGTGGTTCAGTGAAGGGCAGTCCGAGCCCTGATAACAGAGGTTTGAGAAGAGGCCACACCTCCAATCATCTCCTCTTTGCCATTAGGATTATTAAAGTGAGAATGGAGAAATTACTCACGATTGCGTGGTTATCCATTACCCAATAAAAAACAACCTTAAAAATAGTTATTTGCACCTTGTTATGTCACCCAGTTGAGGAAAAGCTTTATACAATCATTTCATGGCCATTAAGGACTTGGACTTGCTGTTATTGTGCACATGACAAATAAACTTCAACCTTGATCCATTTCCCAGCAGTCAGTGCACCACTTGATCCTTCCCTCCTCCCCCTCTCTCTCTACCCCTCCCTCTCTCCCCTCCGTCTCCCTCCTCCCTCTCCCTCTCTCTCTCTCCCTCCCTCCTCCCCCTCTCTCTCTCTCCCTCCCTCTCCCTCTCCCCCCCCCCCATACCTTCGTTCTTGTCGGCGTCCAGCAGGTTCTGGAACTCGGTGTGGAAGATCTCCAGGTGCTTCTCGATGAGGACCTGCTCACACTTGCGGGCAAGTTCGTCCTGGGTGGACTCGTGGAGGTAGACCTGGACCCGGCGCTGCTCCTCCAGGAGACGGCCCTCTGCCTGCAGGGGAAGACCACGGGGGGTTAGACACTGAGACCACCGGGGGTTAGACACTGAGACCACCGGGGGTTAGACACTGAGACCACCGGGGGTTAGAGACTGAGACCACCGGGGGTTAGACACTGAGACCACCGGGGGTTAGACACTGAGACCACCGGGGGGTTAGACACTGAGACCACCGGGGGTTAGACACTGAGACCACCGGGTTAGACACTGAGACCACCGGGGGTTAGACACTGAGACCACCGGGGGTTAGACACTGAGACCACCGGGGGTTAGAGACTGAGACCACCGGGGGTTAGAGACTGAGACCACCGGGGGTTAGAGACTGAGACCACCGGGGGGTTAGAGACTGAGACCACGGGGGTTAGACACTGAGACCACCGGGGGTTAGAGACTGAGACCACGGGGGGTTAGACACTGAGACCACCGGGGGTTAGACACTGAGACCACCGGGGGTTAGACACTGAGACCACCGGGGGTTAGACACTGAGACCACCGGGGGTTAGACACTGAGACCACGGGGTTAGAGACTGAGACCACGGGGTTAGACACAGACCACCACGGGGTTTGACACAGGGCTGCTGCATTATGGAACAAAATCATAATCACGATTATTTTGGTCAATAATGAAATCCCCATTATTGAAACGATTATTTTTGAGTTTGAAAACATGATGTATTTATTCAGCATGTCTTTCCCAAAAAAAACACTTTGCAACTGAGAACTGAGAAAAAATAAATAGATAGTTTGACGCTAAAATTGAAATCGCGATCAAAATTCGATTAATGGCCCAGCCCGAGTTAGACCCCCTCCCTCACATCGGCCGGCCGGGACACTTGCCCGTTTAGACGCTTACACTTGGTCTAATGGTCAATAATGTTTAGCTTTTCAATAATGTAACATTTTCTTTCAGTAATGTTGAGATCAACTGTTTTTAATGCTGACATTCATTTTTTTGCAATTCATTAACATTGGTAATAGTCATATTGGGTATGTTGATTTATTTTGTGAAGATGATGTTATTGATTGTTTATTATATACTGTATATACTCATTTGATTAATTATTTATACTACAGTTCTGTGCTTCGGTATTCCCCACCAGGAATGAGTAAAGTAGCATCTCCTATAACGCCCAGTGTACGGGTCATCACACAGCAGCAGCAACCAGTGAAACACAAACCCAGTGGGGCCTACGTTCCCCGCTAGTGTCAACGGAGAGGCGTGATGCTATGCTGGCTGCACTCTCGCCTCAACACCCGTTCTTCTGCGGACTTCTTGGGCAGCAGCCTTCGTAGGTCAAGGGTCATTTAAAGACGGAGTGGAACCATTTAAAGGTGTCATATTATACCACCAGGTGCGAGTGTGATTAGCCGTTACAAGCCCATTTGAAAATCTGCCTCTTCTGACATCACAGGTGGGCGTGTCCACCTAGATGTGTGCTGGGTAGATCAGTCTACCAGCCTACCCAGCGGACGGTAGCAGACGTTGCTCATCTATCCGTCATACATCACAGGTGGACACGCCCACCTGTGATGTCAGAAGAGGCTGGTTTTCAAAACGGTTTGTAACGGCTAATCACACTCACACCTGGTGGCATGATCTGGGACCTTTAAAATCCCACCATGGTGGTGAGACAGGGCGGGAGGGACTTGCCTTCTTCATGTACTCAGTGACGGGGTTCTGCTGGAGGAACTCTGTGCTCTCCCGGGTGTAGAAGCGCTCCGTGTCCGCCAGGAACTGGCTCTCAAAGTACTCCTTGTACACCGACAGCGTGGGGCCCTTGGCGAACGTGTCGTCCTCCTTCAGACCCAGCTCCACTGTTGGGGGGGGGGGGGGGGGATCGGTCAGTCATTGAATTCATCCGTCACTGAACCATTGATTTGATTCCACAGGGCGTTGTCAATACGGAGCAAGGGGTAGGAAACTTGCAAAACCCTTTCCCTAGTTTCCAATTCTAAAAAAAGATTTTTGGAATTCATCAGTGCATTTTGATTATGTGTATTGGCTGCTTGCATTATTATGTATATGTTGTTTGTGTTATGCATGCATGCATGGCACATTCACATTGACTACTGGGACAGAATGGAATACTAGTTTAGATAACAGTCTAGATACGGACACAAATCCAAAGTCATGTTTGTGCGCTGCTTAAAATACATCATTGCATATTCTTATCTGAAGAACGTTGGTCCAAATGAACACTGAATATTTTGTGTTCATTTATGGAGTGGTGCCAACATCAATATTAAGGTATTAGGTGCTAAACACGCTGTATTGTATGGAGGGCAATTTTTTAGTTTTTGAAGAAGAAATAGGATCAATGCCTGGAAAACTATCAGTGTTACCATTATGTTTTAAATTCAAATTCATTCTAGATGTATTTTTGAAATCCTTTGAGTGCCTGCATGGCCACAAGCATATATATTATGTTTGATTTATAGAGGGTTACTGTGTTATTGGCCTCATCCCTCAATCTACAAACAAACAACAATAATACACGTTTAAAATAGCAGCCTCATTTCATCCTTGATCCTAAAGCCAGAACATGAGTTAAGAGCCAACCCAGTGTGCCAGATTCAAGCATAGCCCAGGGCACGACCCTACCGTATGAAGCATAGCATGACCCTACCGTATGAAGCATAGCATGAAGCTACCGTATGAAGCATAGCACGACCCTACCGTATGAAGCATAGCACAACCCTACCGTATGAAGCATAGCACAACCCTACCGTATGAAGCATAGCACGACCCTACCGTATGAAGCATAGCATGACCTTACCGTATGAAGCATAGCACGACCCTACCGTATGAAGCATAGCACAACCCTACCGTATGAAGCATAGCACGACCCTACCGTATGAAGCATAGCACAACCCTACCGTATGAAGCATAGCACGACCCTACCGTATGAAGCATAGCACGACCCTACCGTATGAAGCATAGCACAACCCTACCGTATGAAGCATAGCATGAAGCTACCGTATGAAGCATAGCACGACCTTACCGTATGAAGCATAGCACAACCCTACCGTATGAAGCATAGCATGAAGCTACCGTATGAAGCATAGCACAACCCTACCGTATGAAGCATAGCATGAAGCTACCGTATGAAGCATAGCACGAACCTACCGTATGAAGCATAGCACGACCCTACCGTATGAAGCATAGCACGACCCTACCGTATGAAGCATAGCATGACCCTACAGTATGAAGCATAGCACAACCCTACCGTATGAAGCATAGCATGAAGCTACCGTATGAAGCATAGCACGACCTTACCGTATGAAGCATAGCACAACCCTACCGTATGAAGCATAGCATGAAGCTACCGTATTAAGCATAGCACGACCCTACCCTATGAAGAAAAGCATGAAGCTACCCTATGAAGCATAGCATGACCCTACCGTATGAAGCATAGCACGACCCTACCGTATGAAGCATAGCATGAAGCTACCGTATGAAGCATAGCACGACCCTACCGTATGAAGCATAGCATGAAGCTACCGTATGAAGCATAGCATGACCCTACAGTATGAAGCATAGCACGACCCTACCATATGAAGCATAGCATGACCCTACAGTATGAAGCATAGCATGACCAGTGTTTCCCACAGACCAAGGACCAATGTGTGGTGCGCGGGGGGGGGGGGTGGCAGCGCAGGCGCAGCACGGCGACGCGGCCGTCAGTGAGTGTGCATGTAACTCCGCGTTTACATGCGGACACATCTGATTCGCATAGATGTGGAAGAACAGCTCAATCGGAATAGAAAAGTATCATATATATACGCCTCAATCGGTTCGGAATACAATTCTATGCGGAATAGAATAGGTGGTGTAGTCCGCTATAAATACTTCCGATTAGTTTGGGGTTTAACTTGGAGCAGCTTCAGTAGTTCGCAATTGGTCCACTCCGTCTGTACTTTAATGCACACCGAACATTACCGCTGTCAAGGAAATTGGATTTATTGCCTGATTCACGTCTTTGATATTATCACTCCGTAGTAGTTAAAGTAGTCCGGTAACTTATCAACCCCAGTGTGTCCGGTTGCTAAGCGACGGGTGACATCGGTGGGTTCATGTGTTAGCATCGTCGCTCTCGCTCCGTGTGTGTGTGTGTGTGTGTGTGAATGACGGGGAGAACGAGTGCTATGCAGAGATGAATGGACGGAACGATTTTTAGATTTCCAAATCGCGTTATTGAAAAAATAAATAAAAAAAATTCTTTTTTAATACAATAAAAAATAAATAAAAAAAAGACAATCAATTCGTGGCGCTCGATGTTGATTCTGTGGCGCCGCAACACACAATGGTCTATGTATGGGAAACACTGATGACCCTACAGTATGAAACATAGCATGACCCTACCGTATGAAGCATAGCATGACCCTACCGTATGAAGCATAGCATGACCCTACCGTATGAAGCATAGCATGAAGCTACCGTATGAAGCATAGCATGACCCTACAGTATGAAGCATAGCATGAAGCTACCGTATGAAGCATAGCATGACCCTACAGTATGAAGCATAGCATGAAGCTACCGTATGAAGCATAGCACGACCCTACCGTATGAAGCATAGCATGACCCTACAGTATGAAGCATAGCATGAAGCTACCGTATGAAGCATAGCACGACCCTACCGTATGAAGCATAGCATGACCCTACAGTATGAAGCATAGCATGACCCTACAGTATGAAGCATAGCATGACCCTACCGTAGGACTGCACCACTCCACTGATCAGCCTGGTGTTGATGGTTTCCCCGTTACGCTCCTTCTCAATCAGCTTCAGAACAGCGTTGGTCACCTGCATTCAATCACACAAAAAGTTATTTTACAACATGAATTAAAAAGATATTTAATTCCTTCAATGAATTTCTGATTATTTTTTTCATTAATAAAACTGCTTCATAGTTTGCCTCTCTTTTTTGTTTAAAGGTTTTCCCAAAATATATCAGAAATGTTCACCCGCCACTCACCTGCTTGTTTAAGGGCCTAAAGAGACACTCCCTCCAGGTCACCAAGGCCA